>NC_086320.1:101904052-102204052 GCF_036172605.1 Pelobates fuscus
TGTGTCAGTATGTCTGTGTGTCAGTATGTCTGTGTGTCAGTATGTCTGTGTGTCAGTATGTCTGTGTGTCAGTATGTCTGTGTGTCAGTATGTCTGTGTGTCAGTATGTCTGTGTGTGTGTGTCAGTATGTCTGTGTGTGTGTGTCAGTATGTCTGTGTGTGTGTGTCAGTATGTCTGTGTGTGTGTGTCAGTATGTCTGTGTGTGTGTCAGTATGTCTGTGTGTGTGTCAGTATGTCTGTGTGTGTGTGTCAGTATGTCTGTGTGTGTGTGTGTGTTTGTGTGTCAGTATGTCTGTATGTATGTCAGTGTGTGTGTGTCAGCATGCCTGTCGGTGTGTATGTTAGTATGCCTGTGTGTCAGTTTGTCTGTGTGTGTCAATACATCTGTCAGTGTATGTGTCTGTGTGTGTTTCAGTATATCTGTCAGTGTATGTGTCTGTGTGTGTTTGTATGTATATATGTGTGTGTGTTTGTATGTATATATGTGTGTGTGTCAGTATGTCTGTGTGTGTGTGTGTCAGTATGTCTGTGTGTGTGTGTGTCAGTATGTCTGTGTGTGTGTGTGTCAGTATGTCTGTGTGTGTGTGTCAGTATGTCTGTGTGTGTGTGTGTCAGTATGTCTGTGTGTGTGTGTGTCAGTATGTCTGTGTGTGTGTGTGTCAGTATGTCTGTGTGTGTGTGTCAGACATACTGACACACACACACAGACATACTGACACACACACACAGACATACTGACACACACACAGACATACTGACACACACACAGACATACTGACACACACACACAGACATACTGTGTGTGTGTGTCAGTATGTCTGTGTGTGTGTGTGTCAGTATGTCTGTGTGTGTGTGTGTGTGTGTGTCAGTATGTCTGTGTGTGTGTGTCAGTATGTCTGTGTGTGTGTGTCAGACATACTGACACACACACACAGACATACTGACACACACACACAGACATACTGACACACACACAGACATACTGACACACACACACAGACATACTGTGTGTGTGTGTCAGTATGTCTGTGTGTGTGTGTGTCAGTATGTCTGTGTGTGTGTGTCAGTATGTCTGTGTGTGTGTGTGTGTCAGTATGTCTGTGTGTGTGTCAGTATGTCTGTGTGTGTGTCAGTATGTCTGTGTGTGTGTGTGTCAGTATGTCTGTGTGTGTGTGTGTCAGTATGTCTGTGTGTGTGTGTGTGTCAGTATGTCTGTGTGTGTGTGTGTGTCAGTATGTCACTGTGTGTGTGTGTGTCAGTATGTCTGTGTGTGTGTGTGTGTGTGTCAGTATGTCTGTGTGTGTGTGTGTGTCAGTATGTCTGTGTGTGTGTGTGTGTGTGTCAGTATGTCTGTGTGTGTGTGTGTGTGTCAGTATGTCTGTGTGTGTGTGTGTCAGTATGTCTGTGTGTGTGTGTGTCAGTATGTCTGTGTGTGTGTGTGTCAGTATGTCTGTGTGCGTGTGTGTCAGTATGTCTGTGTGCGTGTGTGTCAGTATGTCTGTGTGTGTGTGTGTCAGTATGTCTGTGTGTGTGTGTGTGTCAGTATGTCTGTGTGTGTGTGTGTGTCAGTATGTCTGTGTGTGTGTGTGTGTCAATGTCTGTGTGTGTGTGTGTGTCAATGTCTGTGTGTGTGTGTGTGTCAGTATGTCTGTGTGTGTGTGTGTGTCAGTATGTCTGTGTGTGTGTCAGTATGTCTGTGTGTGTGTCAGTATGTCTGTGTGTGTGTCAGTATGTCTGTGTGTGTGTGTGTCAGTATGTCTGTGTGTGTGTGCGTGTCAGTCTGTGTGTGTGTGTGTGTGCGTGTCAGTATGTCTGTGTGTGTGTGTGTGCGTGTCAGTATGTCTGTGTGTGTGTGTGTGTGTGTCAGTATGTCTGTGTGTGTGTGTGTGTGTGTCAGTATGTCTGTGTGTGTGTCAGTATGTCTGTGTGTGTGTCAGTATGTCTGTGTGTGTGTCAGTATGTCTGTGTGTGTGTCAGTATGTCTGTGTGTGTGTCAGTATGTCTGTGTGTGTGTGTCAGTATGTCTGTGTGTGTGTGCGTGTCAGTCTGTGTGTGTGTGCGTGTCAGTCTGTGTGTGTGTGTGTGTGCGTGTCAGTATGTCTGTGTGTGTGTGTGTGCGTGTCAGTATGTCTGTGTGTGTGTGTGTGCGTGTCAGTATGTCTGTGTGTGTGTGTGTGCGTGTCAGTATGTCTGTGTGTGTGTCAGTATGTCTGTGTGTGTGTGTGTGTCAGTATGTCTGTGTGTGTGTGCGTGTCAGTCTGTGTGTGTGTGTGTGTGCGTGTCAGTATGTCTGTGTGTGTGTGTGTGCGTGTCAGTATGTCTGTGTGTGTGTGTGCGTGTCAGTATGTCTGTGTGTGTGTGTGTGCGTGTCAGTATGTCTGTATGTGTGTGTGTGCGTGTCAGTATGTCTGTATGTGTGTGTATCAGTGTGTGTGTCAGTATGTCTGTGTGTGTGTCAGTATGTCTGTGTGTGTGTCAGTATGTCTGTGTGTGTGTCAGTATGTCTGTGTGTGTGTCAGTATGTCTGTGTGTGTGTCAGTATGTCTGTGTGTGTGTCAGTATGTCTGTGTGTGTGTCAGTATGTTTGTGTGTGTGTGTGTGTGTGTCAGTATGTGTGTGTGTGTATGTCAGTATTTCTGTGTGCGTGTGTGTGTTTGTGTGTCAGTATGTCTGTGTGTATGTCAGTGTGTGTGTGTCAGCATGCCTGTCGGTGTGTATGTTAGTATGCCTGTGTGTCAGTATGTCTGTGTTTGTCAATACATCTGTCAGTGTATGTGTCTGTGTGTTTCAGTATATCTGTCAGTGTATGTGTCTGTGTGTGTTTCAGTATATCTGTCAGTGTATGTGTCTGTGTGTGTTTCAGTATATCTGTCAGTGTATGTGTCTGTGTGTGTTTCAGTATATCTGTCAGTGTATGTGTCTGTGTGTGTTTGTATGTATATATGTGTGTGTGTCAGTATGTCTGAATGTATACAAGTATATATTTGTGTGTCAGTGTATGTGTGTCAGTATGTATCTGCGAATGTTTTAATATATCTGTCTGTGTGTGTGTGTGTGTGTGTCAGAAGGTCTGTCAGTGTGATTGGGGGTTGGGCGTAATTGGGGGGGGGGGGGGGGGGAGAAGGGCAGGGCCTAGGAGGCCCAAGAAAATGCTTTGCCCAGGGTCCTATTCATATTATAAACGGCCCTGCACACACACAGACATACTGACACACACACACAGACATACTGACACACACAGACACATTTAGCCACCCTCCAGGTTCTTACCTTTTCCTGGAGGGTGGTTTCCCTGGGGTCCAGTGGCAGGCTGAGGCAGATGGGAGTTCTCCTCTGGAACTCCCCTCCTCCTGCCTTTCTCCTCCCGCGCAGCTATTATCTCCGGCGGGAGGAAGTGACGTGCGGCACTCACTTCCTCCCAGCCGGTACAGGAAGGGGCCCGGTCGCGCTGTTTAAGCGTCACAGCGCCCGACCGGGCCCCTGCTCACACATGCTTACCGGGTGGCCCTTAGTGCATGGGCCACCCGAGGGGGCCTTCTTAGTTGGCGGGCCGGTGCGGCTCTGTGCAGCCGCACCGCCGGGTACATGGGGGCTGCGCAAATCGCGGGGCCCACAGGGTAGCTGCTCTGGGGCCCCCCAGGAGCAACTGGGCCCGGGGCAGCTGCCCCGTTTGCCCCGCGCTAAAGACGGCCCTGATTGCATATAAAATAAAATAAACTATTTAACACAAAATGTATTTTACAGTTTTATTAGGCATATTGTACTACATTATAAATTACACTTGAATATATCTGTGGGCTAATTTTCCATTTAAAGAATGGGTCACCAAGCTAATGCCGTGTACATAAATAAAATCCCTAGCAAGAATTTTTTTTATTTTTTTTAAAAAAAAGCAATGCACTATGACATGCTACATTAATTATAATTTGGCAAGAAGATGATGTAAAGGTTTCCAAGACATGTTTCGAACAGAATCAGCTGTAAAGAGAAAGCAAAAAAGACTTTTTAAGCATAAGGATTGCCTGCAGCAATTATATTCTTGGAGAGCATGCACTGCTGTGGTATCTACAAGATAAATGTCTTTGAAAAGCAGAGTGTACACAGACAGAAAATGAAGCTCTTTCATGTGCACCAAACGTGCCAGCAAAAATATAAACAGAAACCCTGAATTATAGCCAAAGTTTGGAGCCAAGACGCAAACTTGCAATGTAACATTTTGTTCATATCTTGACCTTCCAACAGGACAATGTAAACGAATATGTAATTGTATCCATGAAAGCCAATTATGCCACAGTATGTATACTACTGGATAACTTGCAGTAAACATTGTGTAACAACACTACTTGATTATGATCACATATAAACAACCCTAATTATTATTATTATCACTTATAAAGCACCATGTTCCTGAGTATTCCACAAGGAGTGGACAACACATTTGTATTATTACAGACAATACAGAATTGTAGCCCTCTCCTGTCAATGATATATCACGAGACGAACGGAAACAGTCACCCTAATTTATCTTCTGTAACATTACAGGGGCTGAATTGGTGGCAGTAGCTTTTTTTTTTTTTGCCCCAAATGTATAACTGCCAATAATTCCATTAAGAGTGAATTATATGTTAACAGACAGTGTATGTAATGTCAAGCCTAAACCTGGGTATAGATCTACCTGAAAAGTAGTTTCTTTGATTCAAAACACTAGTAAAGAGCTTCTCAGATATAGGAAGATTTGTTATTCCTAGAAGGAAGGAGGGAAAGTCATAGTACATCTTTTATTTTATAAAGCAGATGTTTTGAGTGGGTAGTCAGATGTCCCATCTATGAAACACAGAGTGGAATGACTGTCAGCAATATACCCTGGGATTAACAAGTTGAGACACACACGCCAAAGTTCTGGGTATCTCTTCAATAGGAAGCATTATCGCCTGTGACAGTGTCCTAAAGACATACAACTGAGCCTGCCACATGCACGCTATAAAACACACAGTTCACATGATATGTAATCAATGGCATATCCACATTACAGCATTAGACTTGCATGCAATAGGTCCTCAGTGTATTTTACTTGGAGTAACAATGTTTCAATTTATGCTCGATTGTATGGAAAGAGAAAGCAATGTTTTTAAGTTAAAATGTAACATGGAGGACACAAGTAAATGAATGCCCAAGGTGCACATATACTGACTGGCCTTGCCAGCAGCCAGATGTAATATCAATAAAAAGCAAGTTGCCCAGCACAAGCCATCAAAATGTGTGATCCTTTATTAAAGGAACACTATAGTCACAAGAACAATTGCAGTTTAATGAAGTTGTTCTGTTGACTATAGTCAGTCGCTGCAGGATTTTCAATGTAATTTCATGTTTTCAAGAAACGGCAGTGTTTACATTGCTCCCTAGGGACACCTCCAGTGGCAGTCACTCAGACAGTTCAGCATCTACACACTCTGCATGGAGGCGGTGAACTTTCCCCATAGAGATTCAATTCAAAGCAACTCTATGAGGCCCTCCAACCCGCCACCTTGGCTGAGACCATCAGAAATGACAATTTCAGCTAATCCAATACTTTTAAAGTTTGTCATCATAATAATTATGCTTAAAAACGAGGATGCCTATGAATGTTTCTTTTAAACAAGCATTGGATTCAGTGCTTCTCTATGTTTGATTAGCTGAGTGTGGCAACGGCCATATAAAGGCAGCAGGTCCCAAATGCTTTTTTTACAGGAAGCATTGTATTGGACCAGAGATCATTAAAGTAACTGATAACTAAGGCATGCAATCGTTATGATTAGCCCTCAGAGTGATCAATTATTAATGGGGTTAGCTTTAGCATTAATGTTAGAAAAAAACAACATTTCACATCTGCACTGGCTGAGCAGCAGCAGGGGTGCAAGGATTCATGCTCTAGGACAACACTTTTTAGTTTGTCAATCTACTTGAAAATGGTCTGACAAAAACTGAACAGGGGCCTCTGCCCATATGTTATTTGCTTCATAATCAGCTTAGAGAGCCCATTTAAAGTGGCATAAGGGTCCCAGGGGGGCTAGATGGTGGTTTTAACACTATAAGGTCAGGAATACATGTTTGTGTTCCTGACTGGAGTTGAGCAGACACCTGGATGTTCGGGTACGGGCGAACTTCGTCAAAAAGTTTGAGTTCGGGACTCGAATTTGACCCCGAACCCCATTGAAGTCAATGGGGACCCGAACTTTTGGGCACTAAAATGGTTCTACTGTCCTCCCCCCCCCCCCCCCCCCCCCCCGGCCCCCACCCCTGAGTGGTGGGTGGGGGCCCTAAATAAGAATGGGGGGACCTACTACTGTCCCCCCCCCCAGGCCCCACCCCTGAACGGTGGGTTGGGGCCTTAAATGAAAATCCCCCCCCCCCCTCCAAGGTGACTACGGCACACGAGTCAAACGCTTGTTGATTGCAGCTTTTCAAAACGCGCCATTAAATCGCCGAACACCGAACTCGGGTTCGCTCAACTCTATTCCTGACCCTATAGTGTTCCTTTAAGGTAAGTATAACTCACCACTGCTTACTCCTTGGCTGATGGAATTTGAGAAGGGATGTAAACTTTTGGGGTATTTTAAAAATATGCTAGCAACCTGAAGGAGACAAAGTCATTTAAAAATATCTCACAAAACTACTATTCTAAACATAATGCATTCTGAACACAAATAAGAAATTAAATATATATTTAGAAATATTATAAATACAAGTTGCAATGCTGATTTAATGAATGTGTGGACCAGCAATAAACAGGATAGCAGGTATCCCGGCATGCTATTTATTTAGATAACGATCATAATTTTGTTTAAATAATGCTCCAATACTGACACATTCTGAATTCATGCTTAGAGCAACCTTCTGCAATGCAAATATCACAGCATCCCAGATATTAATTATAATACAAGTTTTATTTTTGTTCTAGCCACAGGGCAGCAGATGCTACCTCCTTAAATTAAGAATGCAACAAGAAAGTAGAAGAGAAGAAAAATCTAATTAATAGTCACAGATAGAGAGTGAATTAGAGCAGCCTTTGCCCTCCCTTGTTGGAAGAGCCAATGCCCACAGCAAAGTCAAAAGCTCGATTAAGGTACTAAAAATTAGATAAACTTAAACAAGAGAAAACGAAATAAGCATTCATAACCAACAGACACACACCAATATTTGTTTGGGAGGGGGGAAAAACACGTTTTTAAATTGCGACATGAACTCTTATCTAATACCAGAAATTAGTATTACTAAAAACCTAATCTCACATAATCATGAACATAACAGAAACATAACATGATTTGTGATGACAGTGTTGTACTTTAAACTTCTACAGGTTTTAGCAAATTATAGTGGAACTGTGCCACTGCAGTATATTATTTTGTATTGCTCTTCTATTACTATTCAATTTTTCTATTAAAATCTTAGCCTTAGGAACAGGCTAAGATTTTAATAGAAAAATCAGAACAGAAAAGATATGCCAAAAAAATATCTTATGATGGAAGCTTATAACAATATAAAAAAAGCATAACCGAAAAGATTTTATCACAAAGGGCAAGAATAGCAATAATATGATTAATAATAATATAATACCTGGTTATTGGTTTTATTAATAAATTATAGACATTGGAACATTTAAGAAAGAAAAAAAGATGTCACATTTAGGGTAGCATCTCATTTTTAAAGGGTCTTTAAACACAAAATCATCCTAAGAATAAAAAAAATAAAATGTAAATATATATATTTTTTAAATGTATTTAATAAATGTTTAGAATGTAAAACAGTAAAAATAGAACCCTTAAAAGGAATATAAAGAGAAAGAATTTTATATAAACAATTTTATTACATAGTTTTCTAAAAATGTGATTTCTCTCAATTTGCCCGTGTGGTCTACAATATGGTGGGCGCACTATTCATCCTCTTTATAAGAGCATTAGGGAACGTGAATAACAGATTAAATTTTTTTTGAAAAACAGTGTTTCGGCACATTTTTACGAAAGCTATAACATGAACCAAAGGGGACTTTTTTCTGTGGATTCAAGTAGTTCATAAGTCCTGGCTAGGAGGTGGTAACCATATTTTAAAATATTTATTTATTTATAAAATATTTTACCAGGATGGATACATTGAGATTTCTCTTGTTTTCAAGTATGCCCTGGGTAATATAGGAGAGGAAGATATGAAATGGGTACATAAACTTTGGAACATCATGGATTAATATAGAACTTGATTTACATTTATAAATAAGTTTTAATAAAAATATGTATACTATATTTTGTTTTCAAAATATTATAATATAGTCTCTTTTCTTTCCCCTTTTTTTATACTTTTGTTGTTGTTCAGTCATGTCCAACTCTCCGTGACCAAATGGACCATAGCACGCCATGTACATCAGTCAGTCACTGCCCCTCTGAGCTCCAACAACTTCATGTTCATAGCTTCAGTGACCTCATCTATCTGTCTCTGTCATCCCCTTCTTCGTGTGCCTTCAAACTTTCCCAGCATCAGAGTCTTCTCTAGAGAATCCTGCCTTGTCATTATATGGCCAAAATATTTGAGCTTCAGCCTCATGACCATAGCTTCCGGTGAACAGTTTGTCTTGATTTCCTGTAGTACGGATTTATTGAATCTTCTTGCAATCCAGGGGATTCTAAGCAGTTTTCGCCAACACCACAGTTCAAAGGCATCAATTCTACGACGCTCAGCCTTCTTTATAGTCCAGCTCTCACAATCGTATGTTACTACTGGGAATACCATAGTTCTGACTATGTGTACCTTTGTGGATAGTGTAATATCTTTGGCTTTTACCAGCTTGTCATGGCTTTCCTCCCCAGAAGCAAACGTCTTAATTTCATGACTACAGTCACAATCTGAAGAGATCTTGGATCCCAGGAAAATAAAATCTTTCACTGCCTCCACTTCTTCCCCATCTATTTGCCAGGAACTAAGATTGCAGTTTGCCATTATCTTAGTTTTTTACCATTAAGCAGCAAGCTAGCTTTTGCACTCTCTTCTTTTAACCTCATCAAATGGTCCTTTAGTTCTTCCTCACTTTCAGCCATCAGAGTAATATCATCCACGTATCCGAGGTTGTTGATATTTCTTCCAGCAATATTGATTCCAGCTTTGGATTCATCCAGCCCAGCCTTACATATTATGTATTCCGCATATAAGTAAGAATAAATAAGGTGACAATATACAACCTTGTCGCCCTCCTTTCCAGATCTTGAACCATTCTGTTGTCCTATGTTCGGTTCTGACTGTGGCTTATTGGTCCACATACAGATTCCTCAGGAGATGGATGAGATGATCTGGTACTCCCATCTCTTTAAGAACTTGCCACATGTTGTTTTGATCCACACAGTCAAAGGCTTTAGAATAGTCTATGAAGCAGGAGTAGATGCTTTTCTGGAACTCTCTGGATTACTCTATTATCCATCGTACATTGGCAATTTGATCTCTTGTGCCTCGTCCTCTGTGGAACCCATGGTAATTCCCGGTCCATATATTGTTTGAGTCGAGCTTGTAGGATCTTAAGCATTACCTTGCTGGCATGTGAAATGAGTGCAATTGTTCGATAATTGGAGCACTCTTTGGCGTTTCCTTTTTTTGGGATTGGCATGTAGAGTGACCTTTTCCACTGTTGAGCTTTCCAAGTTTGTTGACATAAGCAGAATTTTCACAGCACCATCTTGCTAAATTTTGAATAGTTCAATTGGGATTTCATCAACTCCTGCAGCTTTGTTATTTGTAAGGCATTCTAGGGCCTATCTCCCTTCGCTCTCCAAGATTTCTGGTTCCATCTCATTGGACTAACTATTGAGGTCACTGCTGTTAAGATCCTTCCTGTATAGATCTTCAGCGTATTCCTGTCATCTCTTCTTTATTTGATCTTCTTCTGTTACAGTCAACAGAACTACAGCTTATAGAATTATTACCTTCAGGCTTTTTGCTGTAAACATTATCTTTTCAAAGAAAATGCAGTGTTTACATTATAGCCTAGTGACAACTTCACTGGCCACTCATCAGATAGCTGTTCGAGATTGTTCCTGTGTCATGGCTGCCTAAAATGCATCCAAACATTCAGTATCTCCTCCCTCTGCATGCAGACACTGAACTTTCCTCATAGAGATGCATTGATTCAATTCATCTCTTTAAGGAGATGCTGATTGGCCAGGGCGGTGTTTGAATCAAGCTGGCTCTGCCCCTGATCTGTCTTCTTGTCAGTCTCAGCCAATCCTATGGGGAAGCATTGTGATTGGATCAGGCTACCACTTCTGATGAGGTCAGTAGGCAGGTCAAAAGGAAACAGTAACAGAGCAAGCAGCTCCAGACTTGAATACAAGTAAGATTTTACTATATTTAGGGAGGCATGAGGGGACCAGGGTGGCTAGATGGTGGTTTTAACCCCGTAGGGTCAGGCATACATGTTTGTGTTCCTGACCATATAGTGCTCCTTTAAGTCCCTGACATTTTTGTCTTTTATCACACCCACTTTGGCAATTAAGGTAACTTTTAGATCCCCATTTATACTTTTACTAAGTACCTAACAGTGAATTTTACAAAAGATATCAATATATTACACATTTATTTTTGTTATATAGGTTTTATAATGGATGTTTAAAAATGGATACTTTAATATATAAATGTAATATTACATATACACAGTATCTCACAAAAGTGAGTACACACCTATCTTTTCATGTGACAACACTGAAGAAATGACACTCTGCTACAATTTAAAGTAGTACGTGTACAGACTGTATAACAGTGTTAGTTTGCTGTCCCTTCAAAATACCAACACACAGTCATTAATGTCTAAATCATTGGCAACAAAAGGAAGTACATCCCATTAGCCATTTTCCCTCCCCAGTGTCATGTGACTTGTTAGTGTTACAAGGTCTCAGATGAGAATGGGGAGTAAAATTTGGTGTTATCGCTCTCACACACTCTCATACTGGTCACTGGAAGTTCAACATGGCACCTCATGGCAAAGAACTCTCTGTGGATCTGAAAAAAAGAACTGTAGCTCTACATAAAAATGGCCTGGTCTATTAGAACGTTGCCAAGACCCTGAAACTGAGCTGCAGCATGGTGGGCAAGACCATACAGCAGTTTTATAGGACAGTTTCCACTCAGAACAGAACTCGCCATGGTCAACCAAAGAAGTTGAGTGCATGTGCTCAGCATGATATCCAGAAGCTGTCTTTGGGAAATAGACGTATGAGTGCTGCCAGCATTGCTGCAGAGGTTGAAGGGGTGGGGGGGTCAGCCTGTCAGTGCTCAGACAATACACCGCACACTGCATCAAGTTGGTCTGCATGGCTATCGTCCCAGAAGGAAGCCTCTTCTAAAGATGATGCACAGCTATACACACTGACAGCTATTCAGCCAGACACATACACACAGCCATACAGACAGCCATGGACACAGACACCCATTCTCTCTCTCACACACACACACACTCCCCCTCTTCTTCCTTCCCCCCCCCCCCCCCCATTCATTTTTCTTTCTTCTTTGGGAGAGCTGGGTGGATTTCTTACGGGCAGGCAGGCGGACAAGCGGAGTAGAAGCTCTCCCTGCTCAGCTCCTTTGCGCACCGCAGAGTAATGCCAGAAGCTGGAGTGAAGTCATTTCCGGCTCCCGGCATCACTGCGGGGAGCTGAGTAGGGAGAGCTTACACTCAGCACTCCCTCACTGCTGCCCAAGGGCCACATTAGTTGTGGGCCGCGAGTTTGACATGCATGATCTAAACTATTGGGAGACAAATACAAACAGGGAATAGAACAGACTATATGTTGAGAGCTGGTAGACTTCCCTAAAGAAGTTTTACAAAAACCATTGGTCTACAATGCCCAGCTTCTACTTGAAGGAACTGCCACCTATGCATTTATATAAATCAGTTTTATTCATATTTTGATGTGAATAATTGCTTGTGAGGTCAGCTGAAAAAAAAAAAAACCCAAAGAAAATGTTACCTGCGCTCTCTCCTAAATCCCTATGTATATTTAAACAAATGGAGGTTATCTGGTTACTCCAATGGCCATTGGAGGGAATGCCTGCCTGCCAATGTCAAGGCAGACCCCCTTCAGGTGGGTCCTACTCTGACCCGTCACCTTGCTTCCTTGACCTTCTGGCAAAGATATCTCTAATGAGACAAAGAGGTATATTTTTTATATACACCCCTATATACTTATTAACCCTTAATAGGGAACACATGGGATGGGTGGCAGCATTGTAACAAAGCTGTGTGATACAAAAAGTGAATACAAAAAAACAAATGCAAAAAAAACACTCCCATCACTCCTGGGCGGCAGCAACGATCACAGCACACATCAGCCCCAATACATACAGTAAAAACCAAAGAAGAGGTTACCTGCACTCTCTCCCCTTCACACAGCTTTGTTACAATGCTGCCGCCCATCCCATGTGTTCCCTATTAAGGGTTACCAAGTATATAGGGGTGTATATAAAAAATACCCCTCTTTTTCTCATTAGAGATATCTTTGCCAGAAGCTCAAGGAAGCAAGGTGACAGATCACAGTAGGACCCACCTGAAGGGGGTGCCTTGACGTTGGCAGGCGGGCATTCCCTCCAATGGCCATTGGAGTAACTAAATTACCTCCATTTGTTTAACCCCTTAAGGACACATGACATGTGTGACATGTCATGATTCCCTTTTATTCCAGAAGTTTGGTCCTTAAGGGGTTAAATATACAAAAGGGATTTAGGAGAGAGTGCAGGTAACATTTTCTTTGGTTTTTACTGTATGTATTGGGGCTGATGTGTACCGTGCTGCCGCACTGGAGTGATGGGAGTGAGCGCAGGACTTGTGTCACGGGATACAGTGAGAGTCGCAGAAGCGCCTCTAGTGGCTGTCAGTAAGTGTAAACATAGCAATTTCTCTGAAACTGCTATGTTTACAGCTGCAGGGTTAAAACGAGAGAGACCTGGCACCCAGACCACTTCATTGAGCTGGTGGTACTTTAAGAGTCAGGATGTCGCATACTAATATGATTGTCCTTAACCCCTTAAGGACCAAACTTCTGGAATAAAAGGGAATCATGACATGTCACACATGTCATGTGTCCTTAAGGGGTTAAAGCTTAACACAACGCATTCACAGCTAAAACTAAAATGAAGCACTGGGAGTTTGCAGCAAGTTATTGCACTAGTAGAGATATGAAAAATAGATATATACACATACAAAATGGGAAACAAATGTCGTTCCCCCATGTGTAGTTTTTATTAAACATTATTCTGAAAACACATATAGAGGTAGGAAACTTACATAAAGAACAGTACGCAAAGGATTACATGCATGCTACCGGTACAATGACACACAAATATAAAAATACATCTGCAATGACATAGCTGAAGGAAATCAAGACCTGGAGGTCAACAAGCCCCACTGGTTAAGAATGATAAGAGAAGGAAAACGAGAGACCACTCTGACTCAGTAAACCCACTCAGGTCCAATTTGATCACACTGCGTTTTATGTTCCCTGATAATCTGGCGGTTGAGTCAATTTCTATGCATGCAAAATAGTAGTTATCGCTGCTGTAATGATATGGAGACTAAGGGCCCTCACCACTCCTTACACTCATGTTTAATAGGTATATCTCCGTTTCCGAAATTAGATTATGAGTGGCAACATATTGGGAAACTGATTGAATCCATAGCAGAAGGATTTCAGGACTAAACATGACCAAAAGATATGAAGTGTGGTGCCTCCCCGAGACTTGTATCTCCAGCAGGCCTGTTGTGCTAAAGGGTAGATAGAAGCCAAGTAAGTTGAAACTAGATGCCATCTCATAAATATCTTGTGGTTGGTTTCCCAGTAGGCAACACATCTGGAGGAGTTATGCATTTAGCTTAGGCTCACATACCAGGCCTCAAGGGGGAACACCCATTTCCCCTTTCCAGCATCCAACAGTGTTTATGGGTTGCTGAAGAGATAGCCAGTTGTTTGCAGCATGCGAAAGGGATTCTCCAGTGCCTGAAAAAAAAAAGTTTTCCTGGCTCTAGAAAACAAAACACCTTCAGCTACTTACCTGAATCCAGCGCTTAGTCAGGCTCCGCCCACGCTCCTCCCCTGCCGACATCAGCTGGCGGGGGGGAGACCTAATGCGCATGCATGGCAATGGCCGCGGCATTAGATCTCCCCACAGGAAAGCATTATTCAATGCTTTACTATAGGGAAAATCTGGTGCTGGAGGTCCATGAGGACGTCCAGCATCAGTAAACGTGCCAAAAGTCTGTTACGTATCCGAAAGAGCCCCCAGTGGCTCTCTGTTAGACAAACTTAGAGCTGCAATGTAAACATTGCAGTTCTCTGGAACTGCAATGTTTTACATTGCAGCACTAAGTGCAAAAAGGTCACAACACCCAGACCACTTCAATGAACTGAAGTGGTCTGGGTGCCTACAGTGCCCCGTTAACAGAGATTTTGCTTCATCTGCCTCTTGTAAGATTATATTGGCAAAGTCATTGTCCTCGCTAGTGCTGGTATGACTAACTGTCTCCTGATTACATGCTTTTACTTCGTAAAGTATGTAAACATCTCTCTAGATGGGATAGGATACTGCTCCCAGATGTGGAGATGTTCTCAGATCCATAGAATCATGTAATTGGAAAATCTTGGACACTCCTGCCTTAGTCCAGTTCTGAAGATTTAAAATCAGGGAAGAGGAGCTTTTCAGTGGAGCCAGGTATAGGAAGAAACAGGCCTTTTCTAGTTGATGAGTCCATCTGTGCCATATAGTTATGGAGTGTTTGGTGGTGGCTAGGATACTTGATTTAGTCTGAATCCATAACAGTTAAGATATCTGAAGTGGCTGAATACATTCCGAAGCACAGAGTTTGTTTGGGCAAGAGAAGTAGCTATGGAATACATTTTAAAGTCAGGTATAGCCAGTCCCGCTCGAGTGGTGGGTAACCAACCCGCCTTAAAGGATCACCAAAAGAGGAGGACGCTTTCTCCATACACAACTCAATTATGTTATTGTAATATATTGCGGTATGGGAAAAGGTATGGTTCTGAATAAATAAATAGAGAATAGGTGGTAATACCATCATGAAATCTCTAAGTTGCTCCAGTGAGAAACAGTGGTATGAATTTTGTATAGAAGCTTAGTGTGGTTGAGGTAAATCGCCGTATGGTTTGTCTTGACTAACAGAATTTCCAGATAGGAGTGGAAAGAGATCCCCTACAGGTAATGTCTGGGTTTTGCCAAGGTTATTTTTATAGAAGGATAGTTTGCCATATGCATCCAAATGAGAGACTAACTGTGGCAAGTAGAAATTTTGATTTTTGTGTTTTTAGCATTTTTTGGGGATCTTGAAATGCCATTTACAGAACCCAATTAACTATGTAAATGACTAACAGTGTTATTAGATACTGTGCTTTGTGATTTGGTAATGAGAAGGCGTTTATTAATATATTTGAAAATTAAAACATAAATCATATAACAAACAGAAAAATTATACACACTGGTGCTTCAAATCAAAACTACACAATATGATTTTTATATGCACATCAGAAGGCAACTGAAAATGATCAACTACATCATTAACAATTTATTTATAAAATATTTTACCAGGAAGGATACATTGAAATTTTTCTCGTATTCTATCACAAAACATTGATAGAATAAAATCTAAAAACATTAATGCACAACATATAAAAAATTTAACACAGAACAGGTAAGCACTATATAATCAACTAGGGATGCACTGAAATGAAAATTCTGAGACAAAACCGAAAATTCAGGATGCCCTTGGCCGAAAATGACTTTTTCCCTCCTATAATTTTATTATTAGACTTTTTAATGAAGTTAGTGAATCTATTGAAAAACTACAAGCCAATAAAATAACCACACTTTTATTGAAAGTAACACACCAAAATTGGACAGAAAATAACTTTTCTGTATTATGGCAATTTGCATTGCCATAATACAGACTAGGGGCTGGCAGGGCTGTAACTTACCTGTCCTGCAGCTCCTGTCAGCTTCCTCCTCCTCCGCGCCGTCCGTTCAGCACCTGGACAGGTAAGTTACAGCTCTGCCAACCCCCCTCTCCCCCCCACTGAACTACCAATGCTGGACCACCAGGGAAGGAGAGCCCCCCTCCCTGCCATATATCAAGCAGGGAGGTGGGGACGAAAAAAATATATAGTAATAATAAAAATAAAAAAAATTAAATTAAATAATAATAAAAAAATAATAATAATTAAACTAAATAAAAAATAATAATAAATAATAATATAAAAAAAAAAAAATTGCCCACCTCCCACCAAGGCTCTGCAACACACACACACACACACTGCACCCGTACACACACGCTGCATTCATACACACACGCTGCATTCATACACTCACACTGCATTCATATACACACACTGCATTCATTAATTATACACACACTGCATTCATTATACACACACTGTAAATAAATATTCAATTAATATATTTTTTTAGGATCTAATTTTATTTAGAAATTTACCAGTAGCTGCTGCATTTCCCACCCTAGTCTTATACTCGAGTCAATAAGTTTTCCCATTTTTGGGGGGTAAAATTAGGGGCCTCGGCTTATATTCGGGTCGGCTTATACTCGAGTATATACGGTAAATAAAAATCTGTTAAAATCTGATTGTTATATAGGACTGAAGAATAATTTATTGTTGATATTAATTTAAGATTTTTTTTATTGTATCTAGTATAGTAATCTGCAGATATAACCAGTACAGTACTCTGTAGATATGAAAACCTGGACAGTATACAGCTATAAATGTGTGCAGGTACCATAACATAATGATGCAGATATATAGTCTGTACAGTGTGAACAGATACCATAACCTAAACAGAAATCAGCTGGTACCTGTACAGTGTGCAAATTGTGTTTATTACCCAGTTTAGGGGTAATATTACACTAAAATTACCCAGTTTTGAGGTAGTATTACACTTTATTATTCAGTTTCTGTGATTTCAGATGATGTAAAATACAAGCTGTGCCCATAACAAAAAAGGTGTACATTCTCAGTCTTCATGGAGATATGTTCGCTTATATGGTTTTCTAGGATACTGGATGCATATCCCTGGTAACTGGACGCAAGGTAGATTATGATACCATCTGCCCTATATCCTGCCAGTGATCCTCTCAATATATTTTGGTGCATTGGGACTATAGGATTTTAATAGAGCACTTGCAGCACATCTGTGGTCTAGGAGGCACAGTCCTTAACTGGTTTAAATCTTTCCTCACTGGTAGATCACAGAGAGTAACATCAGGATCAAGCTAATCGGCACCAACAGAACTGACCTGTGGAGTTCAAGGGTCGATTTGTCTCCCATGCTATTCAAAATTTACTTGCTACCACCGGGGGACATCATTAGGCGACATGGCCTAAGGTATCATTGTTACGCTGGTGACACACAACTCTACTACTTTGCTCCAGATACCACAGACCTAACATGCCGCATCAACAGTTGCTTAGCAAACCTCATAGAACGGATGAATGCTAGTTGGTTTAAAGTGAACCCGGACAAAACAGTTACTCTTGGTGAAGGGACCCCAGGCAACAAAAATATCCCATGATCACCCAACTAGCCTGGAGGCTCTAAAATAAATAGTTAGTTCAAAGGTATGAAACATTGGAGTGCTGATTGACTCTGGACTATCATTTAAACAGCAAATACCCCTAGAAAAGAGTTATAGAACATCGTGTAACAAGTAACAGGTGTTATATCCTGTATGTCTCTGTTGTTGTCCTTATTTCCTGTTTTTCTCCCTTTGATCATACCTGCATAGTAATGTGTAATTTAGAATGGAGTAGTAAATATCTTTAATTCTTAGTGTGCATGCATATTACTTTGAAATGTGTAGTTATAGTGAAATTTAGCTATGAGCAAGGCCCGAACATGAAGATACACCTGCAAGCTTGCTATAGGTTAAGATGTTAAGATAAGATAGGAGAATGCTTGTAATGACCACCCCTGTTTCCTGCTGCCTGTTACACAGCCCATTAAAATGTCACTAGTCACTTTGACTTCTCATTCATTGGCGCTCCTCGTCATATGGTTTGGGGAAAAGGAGAAATACAGAGAGTTGCAAATTGATACAAAAGTCCATGGCAAGGGAAAATTCCTGACATAAAAAAAATCCTCACTATCAGTACAGGGCACCTAGTTTTGGATAAAGTTTAGATTGAAGTATTTCTATGTGGAGGCCAAAAGATAGATTGGGTTCTAACAACATACCCAGGTATTTGAAAGAGTGGACTACGGTCAGTGTGCTATTTGATTATTTATTTATTTTTATGCATAGATGGGAATTTTGTAGTTTGTGTAATTTAGGTACTGTTCCAAAGATCATTTGATTTAATAAGTCAAAGTAAAAAAGAGACCACCCACAGGCGGTCCTTCTGTTCTTCACACGTAGTAACCACAGTGCATGCTCTGTGGTTGCCATAGTTACTATTCAGCCGATGCTGCTGGCGCTGGCTAGGAAGTTTAGGAACGGAATCACATGACATCACTCTGTTCAGATGCCAGTAGTAGAAAGGAGGATCCAGGCACTCAAATATCTTCAAATACGTTTATTGAAACAAGTGAGACACCGCAACGTTTCGACCCCTAATATGCTCTTTGTCAGGCTACTTCACACAGAAATTACAGCCATTTAAAAGCAGAAACATACTGAAAGTGTAAAATTAACTCATCAAGTGATCAATAGTCAAATAATCTATAACGGTCAATGCTGCACAACCAGAAAGCACCTCTGATGGCAGTCTGCGTGACTGTCCCTGTGGAGTCCCATCATAAACATTTACCTATGCACTCACTCACATGCATAGCTAACCATGCTAAAACTCACAATTTATAAGCCTTTTTTAAGCATGTATATAGCAAATGACACAGTTGGACAAATGACTAGCAGCTCACACACCTTATTAGCAAAACACTTATACACATCACAAACACCATACTATTATCGGGTGATTACAACTAGAATAAAAGTGTGAGTGGAAGTTTTGGACTGCCTATACACACTTTTACACATTGCTAGTTATATATAAAAGTGTATGAGAAAGTAAAAATCCTTTGCATACATTAAATATAAATATATTTATACAGACACTTGGCAACAGAATTGTTCTACTTCTCCCCCCCTGCTGCTCATCATTTGAATTGAGATTTAGTCCAAAAAGATTAACTCACGCTCAATTATACTCAATTAATTTCACTGCCAGAAGTCATAGGTTACTGATTTAATGCATGTCAGTTTGCCGAAAATGTGAGTTCATCCCCTCCTTCGAAACAGTAAAAGAAGTTTCAATAGGATATATCATTTCTGTCGGTGGGAGCAGGGCAGTGAATAATGGACTATCCGTCTGTGGAATGGTAATGTAATGCTATCAGTGAAATGGTTAAGACTGCTATAGCAGTTTTAAATATTATTTTAGAAATATTTGATTTAAAGGAACACTCAATGGGAGTGGTCTGGGTGCCTGCAAATGAAAACTTAGAATTTCTGTAGGATGCAGTTCCTTTGTCAAAGTTGGTTATAAATCAAATGCTGCTCGTGGAGCAGCACTTGATTGGCGCAGTGCAGTGTTTTGTTTCACATGTATACTAGCCTATCAATGCTTCGCTATGGGGAAGCACTGGATTGACTGAGATTATTCATTTTTTATGAGGTCAACAAAGGAGGCAGGACCTGATGAAACGAGGGCTAAAATTTAAAGGAAAACTATAGGGTCAGGAACACTATTGTTGTAAAAAAAATCCAGCCAGTCTGTGAAGTGAAAGGAGATGGATTAGTTGAGATCGGCTTCTCCCTGTGAAACAAAGTTGGCTGGAAATCCCACCCCCCTTTACCCTGCTCTAATGAAATGTTACCGCTTCCCTGCCAGTTGATCACTTTCTGCAGTTATCAAAATACAGATCGCAGTTTTTTTAGCCCCCGAGGACTAACTTTTTTTTTCCCCCTCAGGGCTTCCATTTTTAGTTATTTAAATATTTTTTACATTATTTATTTGGTTAGCTGTGGTGGGTGGAAATTAGTGGGAAATTTGAGAACTTCGTGTTAGGCTAGTTAGGGATAACAGAAAAAAATGCTTGTTACTATACTACACTTGGTACAAACTAGCAAAAAACTAAATAAAATAAAAATGATCCCACGCTAAAGTTCAAAATATGCCTGTTGAAATATCCTGGGGTGTATTCAAGAAATTGTAGGCCTTTGTGGGGTAATTTGAATTAGCAGCCTGCTCAAATGCTCCAAAAATGGAACATGGGCCCGAAATTCAAAGTTTGTAAAACAAAAACAAATGGCTTTGTCCCGTCAACATATCCACACATACCTGGCAAAGGTACATATGGGGGTATTGCTGTACAGACGACATAGCTGAGCAACCTATGAAGTATGATACTGCGGTAGCACGCAAAACATACAGTCAAAGCTCACTCAGTGTCTCAAACAAGCAGAAAAAATAATGCTTATTATCACTATACTTGGTACAAACTAGCGAAAAAGTTATCCCACATAAATTTTGAAATACCCTGCAGGTATAGGTTTAAGAAATGGTGCGCATTTATGGGGTCGTTTGAAAAAGCAACCTGCTTAGGTGTTAATGAAAATTCACACAAGCTGAAATGGTTACGTCTCATTTTCAGCATTGTAACTTCACAAAATAGTGTGTAGGTCATACATTGGGCACATTGTTTTACTTAGAAAATTTAACAGAGCATAATTTGGGGGATTTTATCACAGTGACACATATCAAATGTTCAAAATACCCAGCAAAAATTTTACATTTATGTAAAAAATTTATTTTTTTCCCCACAAAGTTTGACATAAATTGTTAAAAACAAAATGGCGGCATGTTAAAGTACAATATACACCGTATTATATATCCTGGAGTCTCTGCTTTCTCAAATGGAGGCCTTTGTGGGGTTATTTGAACAGTCAAATTGCTATAATGCCACAAAATCAGACAGGCATTGAATCAATACATCTCTACGAGGAAAATTCAGTGTCTACATGCAAAGGGTTGAAGACACAGAATATCCAGGCAGCACCTCTAGTAACCACCTGAGGAGTTGCCACTGGAGGTGTCCCTAGGCTGTAACGTAAACATTGCCTTTTCTCTGAAAAGACAGTGTTTACTTCAAAAAGCCTGCAGGGACTGACTATATTCAGACCAACTACAATAAATCTGTAGGTGTTCTGGTGACTATAGTGTCCCTTTAAGTGTAAGTTCAGCTTCTGAAGCTGCATCCTTAAGGAGTTAAGGACTGTAGTCTTATAAACTGCACTAGGTTTAAAACTTTCAGTGTTTCTGTATTACTTCAGATTCCTTGTATTTGTTTATAAATCTATGTTCATTGAAAAAGAGCATACAGTGGCACATAAGATCATGCTATGACAACAATTGCAGGTGTGGATAACGGTCTGTTCCACTGTGACAAGCAACACATTTAATAAAGTAATTCAGCAATAGGTTCTAACATGACAGCAGGCACAGTGAGAAGATTTTGCCAATTTGCTATGTTCTCTGAACCAGAGAAACCAGCGAAAGGAATGTGTTGAGTAAAAGAGCAAAGTTTGACTCCTAATACCACCAATCTAAACCCAATATCCATGGGCAATGAAGCACATCACTGATCCTAGGGATAAAAACATAAATAGCCTTTAAACCAGACATTACTTATTGTCACTTTATAGAGAATAACAGGTCATCTATATATTGCACTAGAGTCGGCTCGACAAATCCCAGGCGCCAGGTCGCCATGGTGACTTGACATTTTGCCCTGGCGCCTGGGATTTGAATACCTTTAGCTAAAGGCACGAAGGGGGACTGTAACGGATCACCTGGCACCCCGACAGGGTACCCCCGTTAAAGGATGCTCCTAGTGCTTCCTGAGGGCTCCAAGCACTCCACTAGACACCTCCAGGTACTGGACGACACTCAGTCCTGGGAACTCTGGAAACGAATGGGGAATTAGCTCTAGTCTTTACAAGGACTTTCCCTGTTGAATCTCCTGCAAGCTGCAACAGCAGACACCGTAGCAAATCTTCTTTCCCCCCAATAACAGGACGACACAGCTTTGGAGTGTAAGCAGGAACAGACTGAGCTGGGCTTTATTGTTTCTTTCATAAACATTTCTCCACAAGGTTAACACCCACGTGGACCTTGCGGAATACAGGACAAAGTTGCAACAGCCAATCAACAACACAAACCCTCCCCTCTGCCTGTGATATAATTAGTAAACACAATGGGCTAACTTAATTATCACAGGCAGGAAAATATACAGTTTTACACAAAATGCATAACTTCCAAACCATACATGCAATTTCCATAAAAGTTACATATTCTGAACCAGCACAATCAGTATACAAACATTAAAAAAAAATCATACAATTTGGTCCAGTGGTTCAAAAGATAGGTGGAAGCCCTATTTGACCGACTGCAAGCATGGCTTTTCTGCCCAAAACAGTTCCACAGATTTAGGCTGTGCAGCCGGTCTATCTTCTCCTCCATCCTGGAGATAATTGGCTTAAGTGGGTGTGGTAACTTAATTATCTCCAGGTACACGGAATATCTCCATTTACAACAGTAAAAATACATAATTCCTATCATACTGAACAGAACCCCCACATTCAACCCATCCCCAGATAGCTTGGATCTAGAAACATAGAATGTGACGGCAGATAAGAACCATTCGGCCCATCTAGTCTGACCAATTTTCGAAATACTTTCATTAGTCTCTGGCCTTATCTTATAGTTAGGATAGCCTTATGCCTATCCCACGCATGCTTAAACTCCTTTACTGTGTTAACCTCTACCACTTCAGCTGGAAGGGTATTCCATGCATTCACTACCCTCTCAGTAAAGTAATACTTCCTGATATTATTTTTAAACCTTTGTCCCTCTAATTTAAGACTATGTCCTCTTGTTGTGGTAGTTTTTCTTCTTTTAAATATAGTCTCCTCCTTTACTGTGTTGATTCCCTTTATGTATTTACCGTATATACTCGAGTATAAGCCGAGTTTTTCAGCACATTTTTTGTGCTGAAAAACCCCAACTCGGCTTATACTCGAGTCAATAGTCTGTATTATGGCAATTTGCATTGCCATAATACAGACTGGGGGCTGTGGGGGCTGTCAGAGCTGTAACTTACCTCTCCTGCAGCTCCTGTCAGCTCTCTCCTCCTCCGCGCCGTCCGTTCAGCACCTCGGTCAGCTCCCAGTGTAAATCTCGCGAGAGCCGCGGCTCTCGCGAGACTTACAGTGGGAGCTGACAGAAGAGCTGATTGGACGCGCAGAGGAGGAGAGAGCTGACAGGAGCTGCAGGACAGGTAAGTAAACTCTCTGCCAGCCCCCACAGCCCCCCCCACTGAACTGCCAATGCTGGACCACCAGGGATGGAGAGCCCCCCTCCCTGCCATATATCAAGCAGGGAGGGGGGACTAAAAAAATATATATTAATAATAATAATGAAATTAAATAAAAAATAATAAATAATAATAAAAATTGTTTTTAAATAATAAAAAAAATGAAAAAAAAATGCCCACCCCCCCACCAAGGCTCTGCAACACACACACAGCACACATACACACGCTGCACTTCTGTACAATGGCATGAGCACTTCCCTCTTTCTACTGCTAATACCTCTCCCTATACAATCAAGCATTCTGCTAGCATTTCCTGCTGCTCTATTACATTGTCTGCCTACCTTTAAGTCATCAGAATTAATTACCCCTAAATCCCTTTCCTCAGATGTTGAGGTTAGGACTATCAAATATTCTGTACTCTGCCCTTGGGTTTTTACGTCCAAGATGCATTATCTTGCACTTATACACATTAAATGTCAGTTGCCACAACTCTGACCATTTTTCTAGTTTACCTAAATCATTAGCCATTTGGCTTATCAACCCTGTTACATATCTTAGTATCATCAGCAAAAAGACATACCTTACCATCAAGACCTTCTGCAATATCACTAATAAAAATATTAAAGAGAATGGGTCCAAGTACAGATCCCTGAGGTACCCCACTGGTGACAAGCCCAAGCTTCGAATATACTCCATTGACTACAACCCTCTGTTGCCTGTCACTCAGCCACTGCCTTACCCATTCAACAATATTGGAATCCAAACTTAAAGATTGCAGTTTATTGATAAGCCTTCTATGTGCAACAGTGTGAAAAGCCTTACTGAAATCTAGGTAAGCAATGTCTACTGCACCACCCTGATCTATAAATTTTAGTTACCCAATCAAAACGATCAATAAGATTAGTTTGGCATGATCTCCCTGAAGTAAACCCATGTTGTCTCTGATCTTGAAATCAATGTGTTTTTAGATGTTCAACAATCCTATCCTTTAACATGGTTTCCATCACTTTCCCCACTACTGAAGTAAGGCTTACTGGCCTAGAGTTGCCCGACTCCTCCCTATTACCTTTCTTGTGAATGGGCACAACATTCGCTAACTTCCAATCTTCAGGGACTACTCCTGTTAACAATGATTGGTTAAATAAATCTGTTAATGGTTTTGCTAGTACACCACTAAGCTCTTTTAATAGCTTTGGGTGTATTCCATCAGGTCCCATTGACTTATTTGTCTTTACTTTTGACAGTTGAAATAGAACCTCTTCCTCTGTAAACTCACGTGTAATAAATAACTCATTTATCCTTTTTCTTAACTGAGGTCCCTCTCCTTCATTTTCATCTGTAAATACCGAACAAAATATATGTATCTGAATATATGTATCTGTATCTGAACAGCGCTTAGATCCCACGAACCGAATAAAATCGCCATGGGGATAAAGTTTAGCAAGAGCTGATGAGAGATTGAGGAGGGACAAAGCAGCCAGTTTAAACTGGTCTGGCAGTGTCCATGGGACAACGCCCTGCTGGAGAAACAATAGATAGTAAAAAGGGGGAGGGCTAGAAGCACATTTTCTCATGGAATTAAAGGGGCATAAAAGTGTGTTACAATCCAATATGCCCAAATAACGTTTCCAAGGGGCAATACCCTCAGGGGCCATAGTCATGGGGTAAGAGGCTGGCAAACAGGCCCCTCCAAAACCAGTGGCAAGGTCACTTTAGCCACAGAGACCAATGGAGCCGGCCGGTCGGTTCAGTGAGTATGCAGGCGGCACCCTGAGGAGCGTACAGGCGGTAGGCTGGGGCAGTGCAGGGGGGGAGCAGTAATCTTCCTATAGCTCCTGTCTGCTCCCTTGCACAGTATAGTGATGCCGGGAGCCGGAATATGATGTCATTCCGGCCCCGGTATCACTACAGGGAGCAGAGAGGAGCTACAGGTAGATTACTGCTCCCTCGCACAAGGGAGAGGGAGAGGGAGAGGGAGAGGGAGAGGGAGAGGGAGAGGGAGACTCTCTCAGACACTGTGAAATAATTATGTTGTTTTCAAGGCAACAGCAAAGATATCATAAGCATATAGTCAGGTGGTCACACCAAATATTGATTTGATTTAGATTCTTCGAATATTTGAAGTGGTTTCAAACAATATATGGATTGAATTTTAGGTAAAATATCAGATTTTTTTTTGTCTTTCTAGTAAATATACAAGATTGAGAAAAATAGCTTTCTACTTCCCCTTCCCTAGACATTATTTCTTTGTCAGAGTAGCTGCAGTAAACAGGGTGGACATTTTTAAAATAAAACTAAAAATGTAATATTTAAATCAATTTACTTTAATAAAAATATTTTGCATGATAACCTTGTGTTAGGATACATAACAGTTAAAGGGACACTGTAGGCACCCAGACCACTTCAGCTCATTGAAGTGATCTGGGTACAGTGCCCCATGTCCCTTAACCCTACAGTGGTAATTGTTGCAGTTTCTTACCGCTCAGGTTTAACTCCTCTTCTAGTGGCTGTGTACCAGACAGCCACTAGAGGAACTTTCAGAATCCAAACAGACTCTGCATGAGGACTTCCAGCATTAGATTTTTCCCTATAGGAAAGTATTGCGTGGGCGGATGTCCCTCGGCGCTGAATTCAGGTAAGTGACTGAAAGGGATTAGCTATAAAGGGCTACATATTCATGCAATACTTACTTTTTTGTAAGTTAATTAAATTGATCTAAGTTAATTGAACCAGTCTCTGCAGGTAGAACATGCACGTTTTCACAGTGCATGTTATAAAAATACAAGTTCAGAAAAAGACCTTAATCCCATTGTTACTCTGCTAATTGATGTAAACACAATGAGTAGTTTATTTTAAAGGGATATTGCAAGCATCATTTGACGTGGTTATGATGCTTGCATATCTCCCAACAAAAGCAGTCCCAGAATCGGGATTCCGGTGGGAGGAATTTTCCCGTAGGAAACCATTGAATTTGCCGATATGATGGATTTTGATGATCTCAGCCAAGGAGGTGGGCCATCTTGGCCAATCAGAATCTCCTCATAGAGATGCACTGAATCAATCCATCTCTATGAGGAAAGTTCAGTGTCTCCATACAGAGGGTGGAGACACTGAATGTCAGTGCTGCTGGCTGCCCCAAGAAAGCACCTCTAGTAACCATCTGAGGAGTGTCCACTGGAGGTGTCCCTAGGCTGTAATGTAAACACTGCCTTTTCTCTTGTATAATGCTTTCCTATGGGGTTTTGGGGGATGCTGGATGTCCTCATGCATGGCGTCAGTTAGGTAACCAAAAGTCTTGTAGACAGTCACTAGAGGTGGAGGTAACCCTCAAAAGTTGATTATTGCAGTTTATTAAAAACTGCAATAATAACCTTTGCAGGGTTAAGGGACCTGGGGCACTATAGTATCCCTTTAAGCAAATACAAGAATATCACCCTTAAAAGATTCTAAGGCCATCCATACCAAAGCCAGGTCCAATATTGGCTCTAGTTTTGTGAGTGTATTCTTACAGGTGTTATTTCTCCATTGCTATTTTTTGAGTTATCTGCACTATTTGTATACCTCTGTCTCCACAGCATTGATGAATTTGTTGATGAGAGGAAAGTATACTTGCTCCACCTATTGTGTTGGTATAGGTATAGGGGATACCACACAGGTGTTTTAGAGCTTCATCGTGACTATTAGATATACCACTGGTATTTGTTAAAGGGACACTCCAGGCACCCAGACCACTTCCGCCCATTGGAGTGGTCTGGGTGCCAACTCCCACTACTCCTAACCCTGCAAGTGTAATTATTGCAGTTTTTATATGAATTGCAATAATTACATTGCAGGGTTAACTCCACCTCTAGTGGCTGTCTACTAGACAGCCACTAGAGGTCACTTCCTGGTTTCTAGCAAGGATTTTCCTTGCTAGAGCGTCGCTGGACGTCCTCACGCTGTGTGAGGACCTCCAGCGTCGCTCATTTCCCCATAGGAAAGCATTGAAATTCGTTTTCAATGCTTTCCTATGGGGTCTCCTCGGCCGGTGGGCGGGATCAGAAGGAGGAGCGGCGCGGAGGAGGAGACGGCGACAAGGGACATCGCCGCTGCCTCAGGTAAGTGACTGAAGGGGTTTTCACCCCTTCAGCATCTGGGAATTGGGGGGTGGGAGGGAGAGGGGACCTCCAGTGCCAGGAAAACTGATTTTTTTCCTGGCACTGGAGTTTCCCTTTAAATACAAGAATATCTATGCTATATAAGATTATTTATATATTTTTTCCTATGGGAAAGCATTGGGTTGGCAAAGATCATCAAGTGACCACCTCAGCCATAGTATAGCCAAAATGTATAGTTAAATAAAACAATTTAAAAAAAATTAAAATACAAATGATTAACTTATTAAACTAGAGATAATTCACCTTGAAACAAATGCATCATTATTGTACATTTCTAATGATATATAACAAAAAAAGTTCGGATATAACTCTTAAACTAATTTGAAAATGTATCATTTCAAATATGAAATCTTCATCTTTTTGCAAATATTAACATTATAACAATCAGCAAGAATGAGTCTTTACATTTAAAAATCATGATTTAAAATAAAAAAAATTACAGATTGCCACCCTGGCAGTACACATATTGCTCATGTGCAAACAGCGGCCACTCAATTCTATGGAAAAAAATAAAATATGTGCAGACTTTTCATATTGTTCGCAATGAAAGACTAGGAAATGCATGATATATAAACCATCTTAGTATCATGCATTTAGTTAAAGTGATAAAATTTGCTTTTCCATGCATGTCTTGCCAATTGGATGCATGCATGTAGTATTTGACACAAAGACGAAAGATGGAATGTTCAGCTGTCATGTCAGAGTGTCTGTCTTATGTTCAAAGCAGTGAAGGTTGCCATATTCAATAATAAAATAGAACAGGGCTTGACAAACTTGCTTTGAATCAAGGAGCCAGCTTTAAAAAAAAATAAAAAAAATAGTTAGGAGCCAGTTATTTGTTGTTTTTTTAAACTTACAAAGCTTAAAGGGACACTATAGTCACCAGAACAACTACAGCTTATTGAATTTGTTCTGGTGAGTAGAATCATTACCTTCAGTCTTTTTGCTGTAAACACTGTATTTTCAGAGAAAATGCAGTGTTTACATTACAGCCTAGTGATACCTTCACTGGCCACTCCTCAGATAGCTGTTAGAGATCCTTCCTGGGTCATGGCTGCCTAAAATGCATCCAAACATCCAGTATCTCCTCCCTCTACATGCAGACACTGAACTTTCCTCAGAGATTTATTGATTCAATTCATCTCTATGAGGAGATGCTGATTGGCCAGGGCGGTGTTTCAATCATGCTGGCTCTGCCCGATCTGCCTCTTTGTCAGTCTCAGCCTATGGGGAAGCATTATGATTGGATCAGGCTACCACTTCTGATGTCAGCAGACTGCTTATTTTTTTTTTAGGGAAACAGCATGCAGAGCTACATCCTCAGGCTTGAATACAGTAAGATTTTGCTACATTTATGAAGGCATGAGGGGCCCAGGGGGGGCTAGATGGTGGTTTTAACACTATAGGGTCAGGAATACATTGTGTTCCTGACCCTATTGTGATCCTTTGATATTTTACAACAAAAATACAATTCTTAAAGAAACACTATAGTCACCAGGATCACTACAGCTTAATGGTGTCTATAGCCTGTCCCTGCAAGCTTTTCAATGTAAACACCGACGCTTCTGAGAAAAGTCAGTGTTCACATTGGACTAGTGATACCTCTAGTGGCAGTCACTAAAGTGTTTCCTATCTCAGTGCTTCACAGAATGCAGCACCTAGATACAGTGCCTCCACGCCGTGCATGAAGGTGCTGAATGTTTCCCATAGAGATGCCTTGATTCAATGCATCTGTATGAGAAGATGCTAGTTGGTGTAGCGTTTTCCAGTGCATGCGTAATAGCTTCTCAGTGCTTTCCTATGGGAAAGCATTGGGTTGGCAAAGATCATCAAGTGATTACCTCAGCCATAGTATAGCCAAAAGTATATCTGAAGAAAATAAGAATTTTATGGAAGCTGGCTCCTAACCCAGGGCTTGACAAATTTGCTTTCAATCTAGGAGCCCGCTCAAAAAAAAAATTAAAAAATAAAAAAAATGTTACGAGCCAGGATTTTTTAAATCTTACAAAGCTTAATTTTTAAACAACAAGAATACAATTTTGAAAAGGACACTATAGTCATCAGGACCACTACATATTAATTTAGTGGTTCTGGTGTCTACAGCCTGTCCCTGCAGGCTTTTCAATGTAAACACTGCCTTTCTAGAGAAAAAGCAGTGTTTACATTGCTGCCTAGTGACTCAGACAACCACTAAAGTGCTTCCTATCTCAAGGATGCACAGTGTGCAGCACCTACATTCTGCATGCTCCTTATCTCTATGAGATAATCTCTATTGGCGCAGCGTTTTGCAGCCCATGCACAATAGAGTCTCAATACTTCCATATGGGAAAGCATTGGATTGGCTGAGATAATCAAGCGTGTTAATCTCAGCCATAGAGGCAGGACCAGCGGCAGGGAGTCCGGTACGAAAGTGATTTTATTTATTTTTTATTAAAAAAAAAAAAGCCGATATTCTGTATTTTCATCAATATCGCTATAGGCCAGTTCTGATACCAATACTGCCGATAATTCAGACCAGGGCCTCCATCCTGTGGCGCACAGAACACTCTTACTTAACTTCCCAGCAGCTCCCTTCAGCTCCCCTGTCTAAATCTCGCGAGTCCCGCGGCCGTCAGAGTGTTGCCACGGGTTACCATGGCAACGCTCCGCGCAGCACGCTGGCCATGAGATTTAGACAGGGGAGCTGCTGGGAAGGTAAGTAAGACTGTGCTGGGCCCCCCAGGGAATGCCATATCCCCCCACCCTGACCAGGTAAGAAGCAGGGAGGGGGATTAAAACATAATGTAACAAAATTAAATATAATTTTTTTTTTTTTTTTTTTTAAATCCCCCCCAATTTCACATGCTTAACATACCTACACAAACACTCACTGCACAAACTCTGAATTCACTATATACACACACTACACAAACACACTGCATTCATTATATATACACACACACACACACACACACACACTACACAAACACACACACTCTGCATCCACTAATCAAATACACTCACTGCATCCACTACACACCTATTCTTGAAAACATAAAAAAATTCTGTTTGTGCATGTCTGGTTTGTGCATTTACCTTAGTAAAAAAAAATATTTGCAAAATAAATAAAAAAGCATGTTCAGTTAACAGTAGATTTATGTAGAAATAGTTTTTTTAAAATGGTGAATGTACAGAATATCGTTAAAGGGACACTCCAGGCACCCAGACCACTTCTGCCCATTGGAGTGGTCTGGGTGCCAACTCCCACTACTCTTAACCCTGCAAGTGTAATTATTGCGTTTTTTTATAAACGGCAATAATTACCTTGCAGGGTTAACTCCATCTCTACTGGCTGTCTACTAGACAGCCACTAGAGGGAACTTCCTGACTCATAGCACAGATTATCTGTGCTAGAGCGTCGCTGGACGTCTTCACGCTGTGAGAGGACCTCCAGCGTCGCTCAAATCCCCATAGGAAAGCATTGAAATTTGTTTTCAATGCTTTCCTATGGGGAGACCTAATGCGCATGCGCGCATTGCGCGGCACATGCGCATTAGGTCTCCTTGGCCGGTGGGCGGGATCAGTCTCGCCAACCGGCCGACGGAGTAAGAAGGAGAAGGAGACAGCGACGAGGGACATCGTCGCTGCCTCAGGTAAGTGACTGAAGGGGTTTTCACACCTTCAGTAACTGGGGATTGGGGGGTGGGAGGGAGAGGAACCTCCAGTGCCAGGAAAACGGATTGTTTTCCTGGCACTGGAGATTCCCCTTAAGTTATCGGCTATTGGACATATCATCAGTGTCGGCTCCAAAAAAAAAAAAAAATGTCGATCCCTAATAAAAACCATTCCAACGTGATCGAGAGGGGGGGCTGTTCACCTAAACACACACACACATACTGACAGACAGACAGACAGACTCACAAATTAGTAAAGGTTTTAATACAATTTAAGTCCACCTAGTCTCCCAACTGTTGGGAGAGTGGGGTGCAGTGGGCAGTTGGCTGGGGGACAGTGCTGGCAGGCTGTGCATACAGTTGGTGGGCGGCGCCGGAGCGGAGGTCTTTCTGCTCTGCTACCTTGAGTGCCGCTTAGTGATGCTGGGTTTGGAGCAACGTCATACTCCGGCTCCAGCATTACTAGAACACAAAGGAGCCGAGCATGGAGACCACAGTTCCCTTAGTGCCCGCCTACAATACGTGCAGCCGGCCGCCCACCTTGGAGATTACGGGTTCACAGGACAAATGTTGTCGTTGCCATGGCAAACTGGTGCCTGGGATTTGTCAAGCTCTTCCTTAACCAAGTCTAAAATAGTTAAGGAAGGTGTGTGTGTATTACATGATATGCCCATTATTTAAACTGATGCTTTTCTCTAGGAGAAGCACTGGACACATTCCACATCATGAAGTAGTGCATGTTGACACAAAGGATTTAATATTTTTGAATAAAAACTTTTAAAAATGGTTGAATATTTAGAAAAAACACTAATATTTCAAACACTGATTTTTTTTTTATAATATATTTGCTCTTTTTTTTATTATTATTAGAATTTGAAAACAAATTTGTACATCTTTAGCAATTTTTTTTTTAAATTGAGGCCTAAATGTGAAGATCATTGAAAACTGAAGGCCTCAACCACGGAGATGGGGCCAGCTGCAGCAATACCAGCACTGCGTGGAGAATAAAAGGAGAGTAAAAACACCTTTCCCATGCATCCCGCGGGGGACGGTCACTGGGACAGACAAATACACTGATTTGACACACAAATTATAATTTGTTTTATTTTAATTTACGTCCACCCACCCTCCCTACCTTTGGGAGAGCTGGAGTGTATCTTTTACCTGGGGTTCAGTGTGGCTGCTATGATACTATAATTTTCCTGCTCTTCTTGCTCAGCTCCCTTGTGCGCCGTTTAGTGATGAAAGTGCCCACTTAACAGGCTCACAAATTACTAGTTGCCATGGCAAACTAGCGCCTGGGATTTGCCAAGCCTTGATTTAATGTAATAGTGGTTGCACAGATGAGATATGTGGTCACCAGGAGTGGCATTAAGCAAGAGAGTGGCGCACCGGCAGTTCATGGGAAGACATTGGTGGCATGGGGGTATAACTATTGAATGCCTGTCTCCAATATGCACTGCATTGCAATATTCACAGAATTCACATTAGCCACCAGGTACTATTGTCCTCGGCTGGCTACTAACGACTCGATGATGCTGTCGGAGGTGGAGTTACACCTACAGTAGCAGAAGAGTAACACTTTACATGCAGCGTTTTCAAACACTGCTTCTACAGACTCCAGGCACCATGAACACTTCAAATCACTAAAGTGGTCATGGTGCTTGGAGTAACCCTTAATTACCAACTGAGCAATGTTTCAATGCCACAGCAGAAGTAGTGATGTTGACCATGCGCATCTTTTAAATGACCAAAGTCTACCTATCTTCTAATTTATGCTTCCAACAAAACAATAAACCATTTTACAATGCACGTCATATCAATGAAAAGACAAAAAGTACATGACAAGAAGTAGAATGTACTCCAGGTGCATCAGCGGTCACCAGATCACAATCCAACTGAGAACCTTTAGCATGTATTGGAATGGAAGATACATGGCATTAAAGAGCAGGCAACAAATACACAGAAACTGCATAATGCTATCATGTTTTGTTCTGGGAGTGTGATGTAATTCCAGTAAAATACAAGTTTAGCAGGCTAAGATTGCCACAAGGCATATGTATGTATATGTGTTTGTAGTATCAGTTAGTTAATAACACGTAGCTAAGATACTGTCATCACTGTACTGACCAGGTGCAGGAATGTAAGAACTGGAATTACGCGTCCCTCTCCTTTGTATCAGATGAGCCACGTGGTTAGACCGGATGGATGAGTTTAGACTCTATTCATTAAATAGGTTAAGGGTATGTGTGGGTGTAGTTAATTGTGGGAGGAGCTACAGTGCTATATAAGGAATGTACTCTATGTATTCAGTACTCAGACTTTGCTGTATTTTGGTGACGCTAGTCCCTCTGAGTCCCGATCGGTGATCCAATAAAGAATCTCTTCCTTCCTGAAGAAACCTGTGTCCATCTCTCTGTGCTTGGCTTCCGTCAGTTTCTCCGGTATCATTTGGTGCATTGGCCGGGAAGCTCATCGTTCAACGGTAGCTGAGAGGCAGAGGCGTGAGACGGTCTATCTTTGCCCACGTTCTCTACGGCTGCACCCCTGAACTTCTGCGTGGACCTCCCTTCGTCTCGGCGCCACTGGTCTGTTGTCCAGGAGATCATCGGCCTCTACGTGAGAAGTGCTGGGGTGTCCCCGTCGATGAGTGTGAACTCAGGTTCAGGAACGAGGAGGTAAGATAACTGCTGTTTTAGACGGCAGGACCCGCTAGGGGTATACCGATTGTGCGGTAGGCCCAAAGGGGTTTTTGAATCTGTATCTGCCCCCTCTGTCGGAGGGAAGGAGCGAAGGCGCACCGCTCGATCGAACGCTCTTTAGTCAGACCGTTTGATTTGGTTAGTCAGGCGGGGTCCTGGTGTAAGATAGCCCTAGCCGGACACCGGTGTCTTGTCTAGACTAGCGTTCTAGGGTGTATATTACGTTCGCTAGGTCGGAGGGACCGGGAGACTAAGCGGCGCCTGTGTAAATTCGGTTCGCTAGTTCTCATCCTATCTGGGCTAAGTGGGAAGGCGTGTAAATTTGGAACCCACTAGACTTTTGATAGTACGACTAAGAGGCGCCTGTGTAAATTCGGATCTCTAGCTCGTTGTATAGTGCGACTAAGAGGCGCCTGTGTAAATTCGGTTCTCTAGCTCGCTATGTATATGTGGTGATTGGGCAGTGTGGCTAACCAAAACGGGTGTATATAGTTTTAGGTAGTCCATTCAAGGTACTGGCCAATAGTTTAGTTGGGAATTGTAAATGTGTTAACGATTGTTTTAGTAAAGTGTATATCTTGTTAGATAGCGCGAGCTCAGCCGTCTAGCGAGAGTGTTAATAGTGTGTTGCTGTATTATAGTGCACGGTACCATAACCCTGTATATTTACTGACATTATATAATAAGTACTAATCATTGTCGTCCATTGCATGTTTAACACCATAACCACTAATAATTGTATTGTGACCTTAACTTGTGCTTTGACCTATGCTAACCGTACTGTAACCGCTATTTGTAAAAGACGATGTTACTGGGGTGTGTTATAGACGGGTAATTCGTATATAGAGAATTATAGCGTGGGTGACTGTGTAGTTACGCCAAAGGGCATAATATTGATTATATAGTGACTGGTGTAGCAGCTGTGTGTGTACGGGAATTCCCTGAGTGTTTATTGTTATTGTGTACGTTTCACTTGGTAACCGTACCACGTGGTGCTGTTGCCAGAGGAAACGGGTGTGACTGTTGAATAGTACGCGTGTATAGTAATCGTTGTCGACGACGTTCCACTGTTAAATATGGGTGCGTCGCAGTCAACGATTCCGGATCCCTTAGGATGTATGGTTAAGAATTTTAAAAAGGGATTCAAAGTTTGTGATTTTGGGGTAAAGATGTCTCCTGTACGTTTGGTCACTTTGTGCACTAGGGAGTGGCCTACTTTGGTTGCGGCATGGCCGCCACGTGGCAGTTTGGATCCAACTCTGGTACAGCGCTTACACGTGGCTGTATCAGGTAGGCCTGAACTTTACGGCCAGTTTCCTTATATTGATTGTTGGAGACAGGCCGTAAATGACTCGCCAAAATGGCTCCGGACATGCCACGAGGAGCAGTGTCGCCTCATGGTAGCTAGGACTTGTTCGTCCACTAGGACTGGTGTTAGGCCCATTTTGGACACGCCCCCTGAGTCCGAGATCCCTTTGCCGCCCCCTTACTTTCCGGTAAGAGGAAGTGACGCAAATACAGGAAGTCCTGTAACCCTTCCCTCATTACCCTCATCCACTTCCGCTTCCTCCTCCAGTGCAGGATCCACCCCCCCTCGTACTAAATCCCCCCTTCCGGAACCAGATAGACCAACCTCCATTAGAAACGAATATCCTGATTTGGCGCCACTTCAGACTTCCGGTCAAGCTTCATCTAGCTCGGCCCGAAGTGTTCTATTTACCACCTTTTCCCAAAACCAACCTCCCACATCCCCATACCCTATCTCTCCCCGACCGGAACCCATGACTGACGCCCCTCCACGTAGCCCCATACAGACCCGACAGTTGACCGGTGCCCAACAATTGAGACACTATCAGATGCCTCTTCGTCTGAATCCCGGGTCAGCCTATATTAATGCCGCAGGTCAAATGGCACAAGCTGACCCTGTCTTCGTATATGTTCCCTTCACTACAACCGATCTTTTAAACTGGAAGACCCACAATTCCTCGTATACTGAGAAACCACAAGCCATGACTGATCTGTTCACCTCAATAGTACAGACGCATAATCCGACATGGGCTGATTGCCAGCAGTTACTAATGACTTTATTTAACAATGAGGAAAGGACAAGAATAAATCAAGCAGCCATTAAAGCATTAGAAGATAGAGCCCGTGCTTTGAATCAAGCTAATCCAGCAGCATGGGCCGCAACACATTATCCCAACACTGATCCCGATTGGAACGTAAATGGTGCTGATATGGTTCAACTCAGAGCCTATAGAGACGCTATAATTGCTGGCATGAAAGCCGGAGGAAAGAAAGCCATTAACATGTCGAAGACAGTTGAGGTGATCCAGAAAAGCGATGAAGCGCCCAGTGTCTTTTAAGACCGATTATTGGAGGCGTACCGCTTGTACACCCCCTTTAATCCGGAAGACGCAGACAATTCCCGAATGGTTAACTCCGCCTTTGTCAGCCAAGCTTACGGAGATATTAAGCGCAAGCTACAAAAGTTAGAAGGGTTTGCAGGTATGTCAATCTCCCAACTAATGGAGGTAGCTAATAAGGTCTATATGAATAGGGAAACAGAAAGCAAGAAAGAGGAGGAGCGCAAGATGCGTAAAAAGGCTGATATGCTAGCGGTAGCGATCGCAGGCGTAGATAAACGGGGCCCAGATAGAGGCAATAATAGATGGAGTAGGGAGCCTTTGAGTAGGGATCAGTGTGCGTATTGCAAGGAAGAAGGGCATTGGAGGAACGAATGTCCGCAAAGAGAGCAGTACGAGAGAGACCAACCCAGGGCAGGCTACGGAAACTTTAGAGGCAGAGCGAGAGGTAGAGGAGGCCCCGGAGGGAGTAATGGGTATAGAGGGAGTGTTAGGGAAGATAGGTATATTCCAGCAGCGCAAAGGTCCCGCGATAGAGAAGGTAGGGACTTCGTAGGATTGGCTGACACGGTCATGGAGGACTATTGATACCGACCGGGCTCCATCCCCCTTGGTCGAGCGGAGCCTATGGTCGATGTATCAATAGGGGGAAAGAGGAGTGCGTTCATGATCGACACTGGTGCTGAACATTCAGTGGTGACTAATCTAGTTGCTCCTCCATCTGGAAGGACTATTACTGTGATAGGAGCAACTGGAAGAAGTGCTGAAAGACCGGTTCTTAAAAGTCGACTCTGTACATTGGGAGGCCACGTAGTAAAACACCAATTCCTTTATATGCCTGAATGTCCAGTCCAATTGCTGGGACGTGATATGCTATCCAAATTACAAGCGCAGATTACGTTCCTACCAGATGGAACAACATCTTTAAAGTTTAATGGACCTTCAGGTATTATGACTTTATCCGTACCAAAGGAAGAAGAGTGGCGACTTTATACAGTGTTGACTAGCCAAAACCCTAGGAGTGATGAGACATTGTTTAACATACCAGGAGTTTGGGCAGAGAACAACCCACCAGGACTGGCCCGCAATATTCCACCAATAAAAATTGAACTGAAACATGGGGTTTATCCAGTGAGCCTAAGACAATATCACATTCCGCAGAAGGCTAAGAAGAACATCCAATCCTATCTGGATAAGTTCATACGGTATGGTATCCTAAAATTCTGTACTTCCCCCTGGAACACCCCATTGCTGCCTGTTCAAAAGCCCGGCACAGATGAGTATCGACCTGTGCAGGACTTAAGAGCAGTCAATGATGCGGTTGTTAGTATACATCCAGTTGTACCCAATCCATATAACCTGCTTGCTTTAATTCCGGGCGGGGCTACTTACTTCACAGTCTTAGATCTCAAAGATGCCTTCTTTTGCCTCCGAATTGCCGCAGAAAGTCAATGTATTTTCGCTTTCCAGTGGGAGAACGCTGTAACGGGCTCAAAACGCCAAATGACTTGGACAAGACTGCCCCAAGGGTTTAAAAATTCACCTACCCTATTTGGTTCAGCCCTAAGTCAAGATCTATTGGATTTCGAGTCCATCCCAGGAGAGTGTGTATTGTTACAATATGTAGATGACTTGTTGATAGCAGCAGTTACAAAAGAAATCTGTCAGCAAGCAACGCACGATCTACTACACATTCTCTGGAAGGCAGGATACAAGGTGTCTAGAAAGAAGGCTCAGTTGTGTTTGCCAACTGTCAAGTATCTAGGATTCCATATCTCTGAAGGTCAAAGAATTATGGGGCCAGAGAGAAAAGAAGCTGTCTGCCAAATACCAATACCCAAGAATAGAAGACAAGTGCGAGAATTCTTGGGGGCAGCAGGCTTCTGTAGGATATGGATTCCCAGCTATGCGATACTAGCAAAACCTCTGTACGCAGCTATCAAAGGTACAGAGCACGACCCCTTCTTATGGACCCAAGAACAGCAAACGGCATTTGAAGATGTGAAGAAGGCTTTGATGAGTGCCCCAGCATTAGGTCTACCTGATCACACACGACCATTCTACTTATATGTACACGAGCAAAGAAGAATGGCTGTGGGAGTATTGACACAGTACTTGGGATCATGGCAAAGACCTGTTGCCTACATGTCTAAGCAACTGGATGCAGTGGCCAGCGGACTTCCACCTTGTCTAAGAGCCGTAGCTGCAGCCGCCCTGCTAGTAGCTGAAGCCGATAAACTCACTCTGGGTCAAGAACTTTATGTACGAGTCCCACATGCAGTACAGACGTTGTTGGATTACAAAGGAAATCATTGGTTTAGTAACAGCCGTATGACCAAGTATCAAGCAATGTTGTGTGAAAACCCAAGAGTGCATTTAGAGACTGTAAACACCTTAAATCCAGCTACCCTTTTGCCACAACCTACTGAAAGTCAACATGATTGTTTGGAAGTAATGGATGAAGTATTCTCAAGTAGACCAGATCTTCGTGATTTTCCCATCCAGAACCCCGATGTTCAATATTACACCGACGGCAGTAGTTATGTGAAAGAAGGGATCCGCTATGCAGGATATGCAGTGACAACAATAGACAAGGTGATAGAAGCTCGGCCACTGGCGAAAGGAACATCAGCACAAAAGGCAGAATTAATAGCACTAACACGAGCGTTACAATTGGCTGAAGGTTTAAGAGTAAATATCTATACGGACTCCAAGTATGCGTTTTTAACCACTCATGCCCACGGAGCTTTGTATAAAGAAAGAGGACTACTGAATTCAGAAGGCAAAGAAATCAAGTACGCAGCTGAAATCCTACAACTATTGGAAGCAGTGTGGGAGCCGAAAGAAGTCGGTATCATACATTGTCGAGCGCATCTGAGAGGAGATGGTGATGTAACCAAAGGAAATCGGATGGCAGATAGTGCAGCTAAGCGTGCTGCTGAATCAGGAAGACAGGAGTATGTAGGGCATATAGCTGCTCTTATACCAACTCCACTGTCCCAATGGACTCCAGTTTATACAGCTCAAGAAGAGGAGTGGTTAAAGACTGAACCGGGAAAGTATCTGGAGAACAAGTGGTATCAGCTAGAAGATGGAAGAATAGTTATACCAGCATCGCTAGCGGTAGAAATTGTCCAAAATTATCACAACGGGACACATTCTGGGAGAGACAGTACTGAAGAATCTCTTAGAAAACATTTCTACATACCAAGATTGTCCAACTTGACTCAGGCCATTGTACGCAGATGTGTAACGTGTGCTAAGAATAATGCAAGACAAGGACCAGTAAAGCCACCAGGAGTTCAGTTTATGGGGGGACTCCCCATGTCCGATCTACAAATAGACTTTACAGTGATGCCTAAGTCGGGTGGACATCGTTACCTGCTGGTAATTGTGTGCACCTATTCAGGCTGGGTAGAAGCATGTCCTACTCGTACAGAGAAAGCAGGAGAAGTTGTGAGATTCCTGCTACGAGAAATAATACCCCGATATGGACTACCCTGTTCTATAGGATCGGACAATGGTCCAGCTTTTGTTCATCAGTGCCTACAACAACTGACTCATATGCTTGGTATAAAGTGGAGGCTTCATACTGCATATAGACCCCAGAGTTCTGGTAAGGTAGAGAGAATGAATAGAACTATAAAGAACCAGTTGGCTAAAATGTGTCAGGAAACCCAACTTAAGTGGAACGTTCTCTTACCTATAGCCTTATTGCGAATCCGCAGTACCCCTACCAGAAGGATGGGCCTCTCTCCTTTTGAAATCATGTATGGGCGACCACCTCCCGTACTTGGTAACTTAAGGGGGGACTTGAGTCAGTTGGGAGAAGGAATTACTCGGCAGCAGGTTGTAGAGTTGGGTAAGACTATGGAGGAGGTACAGAAATGGGTACAAGATAGATTACCTGTGAATATTTATCCCCCTGTTCATAGTTATCATCCAGGAGATCAAGTGTGGATTAAAGAGTGGAATAATGTACAGTTAGGGCCCAAGTGGAGAGGTCCTTATGTTGTTCTTTTGTCTACCCCTACAGCGATAAAAGTAGCAGAAGTGACTCCGTGGATACATCACTCCAGGGTTAAACCAGCAGCAGTCGATTCTTGGCAAGTTACAGCAGATCCAGAGAATCCCTGCAAGATCCGGTTAAAACGCACTACTCAGTCGGAGTAACGAGGAATTATTGTGGATTACAAATTTTATTGTTACAGGTGTGAGTGAGAAGGCCATAATAAAGCCTGTCCGCTTACCATCACATAGTGTATAAGCCAGGAAAGTCTCGAAGGGACACCTGTGAAGATGAGCAGAACTCCATTCCCTGCAGCCCCTCACATCCTGGAAGCTGAGGCGCCATCGCACGGACGAAGACTGAGGATGACGGCGAAAGATGTGCTTTTGATAGTGTTTATTTATATGTGTTTTTATATTCAGGAAGGAAGAGGTACCGACACTCCTAGCTGTGAGGTATGCATTAAGACTACGAGAACAGGTAACCATATTTCCCAAACCCTAATTTGGCATTCACAATACGAATGTAAAGGAGATGTATCGAGATGTAGATACTTAAATATAGATTATAGTGTGTGCCATTTAAGAGTAGGAGAACCTAAGTGCTTCAGTCCGGAGTATCAGCCTCGTACAATCTGGTTGACTCTCAGGAATGGAGATCCTCAGGGGACCCTAATTAATAAAACGGTGTTAGAATCCGTACATTCTTCGGGTGTTCTGCTATTTGATGCGTGTAAAGCGATATCGAGTGGTAGAAAGCCGTGGAATGTATGTGGGGATCTTAGATGGGAGAGGACGTATGGGTCTAACGATAAATATATTTGTCCCAGTAGCAAAAATAAATATGTAAGTCCTAGATGCCCAAATAGAGATTATAACTTTTGCCCATATTGGTCTTGTGTGGGGTGGGCAACTTGGGGACAGACAGTAGACAAAGACATGATAGTGACTAAGTTGCCGACTAGCCCTTATTGTAAGTCTATGGAATGCAACCCAGTCCATATACTCATTAATAACCCCGACAAGTTCTTAGATAAGTATGGAAATTTATTTGGGTTTCAAATATACGGGACGGGTTTAGATCCTGGGACATTATTGTTTATAGGAATAGAGACTGATACGGTATCCTCCCAGACTCATCAAGTATACCATTCCTTTTACGAAGAGATGAGTATAGATAATAAGATCCCCCATAATGCTAAAAACCTGTTCATCGATTTAGCTGAAAGTATTGCCGGTAGTCTTAATGTTAACAACTGCTATGTGTGTGGAGGTACTAACATGGGAGACCAATGGCCTTGGGAAACAAAGGAGGTAATGTCCGGTTCTGAGGCAGTTGACCAATTAATATCTACACAAGCCGATTATCATATGAGTGTTAGAGGTAAATCTGAGTGGAGATTAAAGACCTCCATCATAGGTTATGTTTGCATAGCAAGGAAAGGAATAATGTATAATACTTCTGTAGGAGAATTAACTTGTCTAGGGCAAAAAGCTTATGATGATGATACAAAGAATACAACTTGGTGGTCGGCTTCAAATGTCTCAGAACCATCTAACCCGTTTGCTAGATATGCCAATTTAAAGGATGTGTGGTTTGATCTATCCATCACATCTACTTGGAGAGCCCCAGCAAATTTGTACTGGATCTGTGGTAAGAAAGCCTATTCGGAGCTGCCACAGGACTGGGAAGGGGCATGTGTGTTGGGTATGCTCAAACCATCCTTCTTCTTGTTACCGATTGAAACAGGTGAGACTTTAGGTGTTAAAGTGTATGATGTGAATCATAGGAAGAAAAGGGGACCCATAGAGATAGGCGCCTGGGAAGATGATGAATGGCCTCCCCAGCGTATTATAGATTACTATGGGCCAGCCACGTGGGCTGAGGATGGTACCTTTGGTTATAGAACCCCTATTTATATGCTCAACCGTATTATAAGATTACAGGCGGTGGTTGAGATTATCACAAATGAGACATCACAAGCGCTCAATCTTCTAGCGAAGCATAACACCAGGATGAGGACAGCAGTCTACCAAAATAGATTAGCCTTGGATTACCTTTTGGCAGTAGAGGGAGGTGTATGTGGGAAGTTTAACCTAAGTAATTGCTGTCTTCAAATAGATGACGAAGGGCAAGCAATAGCTGAGCTTACTAGCCATATGGTTAAACTAGCGCATGTGCCTACTCAGGTATGGAAAGGGTACAATCCAAGTAGTTGGTTTGGTAGCTGGTATGAGTGGTTTGGAGGGCTTAAGGCAGTGGTAGGTGGAGTCCTACTGATTTTACTGTTGTGTCTACTCCTACCGTGTCTTATACCCTTAGTAGTTAGGTCTGTGCAAAGCCTGATAGGAAGTATAGCAGAGAGGAAGGCTGCTGCACAGATAATGGCGATATATAAGTATAAGGCTCTAGATCAGGGAGAACCAATGCAAGAAGATGAATGTTGAAGATTCACATCATAAGATAAGTCTGGTCTGGTTCATGGTAACCTGAGGTATATGCAAACCAAGGTTAAGTGATGCCTCAAGTAATTGTGAAATATCAGAGGCATCAAAGGGGGGAATGTGATGTAATTCCAGTAAAATACAAGTTTAGCAGGCTAAGATTGCCACAAGGCATATGTATGTATATGTGTTTGTAGTATCAGTTAGTTAATAACACGTAGCTAAGATACTGTCATCACTGTACTGACCAGGTGCAGGAATGTAAGAACTGGAATTACGCGTCCCTCTCCTTTGTATCAGATGAGCCACGTGGTTAGACCGGATGGATGAGTTTAGACTCTATTCATTAAATAGGTTAAGGGTATGTGTGGGTGTAGTTAATTGTGGGAGGAGCTACAGTGCTATATAAGGAATGTACTCTATGTATTCAGTACTCAGACTTTGCTGTATTTTGGTGACGCTAGTCCCTCTGAGTCCCGATCGGTGATCCAATAAAGAATCTCTTCCTTCCTGAAGAAACCTGTGTCCATCTCTCTGTGCTTGGCTTCCGTCAGTTTCTCCGGTATCAGGAGCAAAGGGAGATTTTGCATGCTACCAGAAAGCATACCTTACAAAGCAGCTACTGAGTCTGTGTGTATATATTGTATACAAAATAAATTACATACCTCATATTCCAAAGTGTAAAATATTTATGCATCTATTATGTATATCTGACAAGAATATAAATAAGTGTAAAAACATAACATATGCTGAGGTGGATCTATGCGTTACATTGCACTCATAAATAAATCTTCATCTTTAATGCACAAATAGCAATTTCACCAGTACTATATGATTGTACAGTACAAGCATATGGGTGTAGAAAATTGCATTACCTATGCATTGTTGAGACAAGATCATAGACATTAGATAGATGACTCAAAATCTCCACTAACCATGGTCGAGGAATAATTTAGCCATGGTAAGTAGAAATTCACTTCAGGTAACAATGACATGGGCCTTCCAGGCCTGAAGTGGTTAGTACATTTTAAGGGCTGACTAGTAGTATAGGGCTTGAAATTTTAAGATAGGTTTCTATTGTTTTTTCAATAAAATTCTTCCTTATTTCCTAAATTAAATGTTTGTGTGTAATGAAACAATGCAATGTTAGTCCATTGGCGACTAGTAGAAAAATAATAAAATTAAATTAAGCATATAGTAATTATAGTTTGAATCTCTACGCGCATGCCCTGCAATCTTATGTGCACATGTCCATGCAGAACAGCACTTCACACACCCGTGGAAACCACAGAGGACTACCAATGCAGACCTCTACAAACACATTCTGGCAAGTGCAGAACTCTGCATACATGCCTCCTGAAATGCAGGACTCTGCATATATCCCATTGCCCGTGCAGATCTTATTGCATGCCCATGTAGGTACACACATCTACAAAGATGACCCATAAATACACAGCCCTGAACATATGTTGTGTGAGCAGATCTCTGTATATACTCCCCTATGAGTGCAAGTGACTTTCCATATATCCCTGTGAATATACCCCCTGTGAGTGCAGATCCCTGTGAATGCAGGTATCTTTGCAAATACACCTGTGAGTGCAGGTCCCTGTGATTATACCCCCTGTGAGTGCAGATCCCTGTGATGATACCCCCTGTGAGTGCAGATCCCTGTGATGATACCCCCTGTGAGTGCAGATCCCTGTGATGATACCCCCTGTGAGTGCAGATCCCTGTGATGATACCCCCTGTGAGTGCAGATCCCTGTGATGATACCCCCTGTGAGTGCAGATCCCTGTGATGATACCCCCTGTGAGTGCAGATCCCTGTGATGATACCCCCTGTGAGTGCAGATCCCTGTGATGATACCCCCTGTGAGTGCAGATCCCTGTGATGATACCCCCTGTGAGTGCAGATCCCTGTGATGATACCCCCTGTGAGTGCAGATCCCTGTGATGATACCCCCTGTGAGTGCAGATCCCTGTGATGATACCCCCTGTGAGTGCAGATCCCTGTGATGATACCCCCTGTGAGTGCAGATCCCTGTGATGATACCCCCTGTGAGTGCAGATCCCTGTGATGATACCCCCTGTGAGTGCAGATCCCTGTGATGATACCCCCTGTGAGTGCAGATCCCTGTGATGATACCCCCTGTGAGTGCAGATCCCTGTGATGATACCCCCTGTGAGTGCAGATCCCTGTGATGATACCCCCTGTGAGTGCAGATCCCTGTGATGATACCCCCTGTGAGTGCAGATCCCTGTGATGATACCCCCTGTGAGTGCAGATCCCTGTGATGATACCCCCTGTGAGTGCAGATCCCTGTGATGATACCCCCTGTGAGTGCAGATCCCTGTGATGATACCCCCTGTGAGTGCAGATCCCTGTGATGATACCCCCTGTGAGTGCAGATCCCTGTGATTATACCCCCTGTGAGTGCAGGTCCCTGTGATTATACCCCCTGTGAGTGCAGGTCCCTGTGATTATACCCCCTGTGAGTGCAGGTCCCTGTGATTATACCCCCTGTGAGTGCAGATCCCTGTGATGATACCCCCTGTGAGTGCAGATCCCTGTGATTATACCCCCTGTGAGTGCAGATCCCTGTGATTATACCCCCTGTGAGTGCAGATCCCTGTGATGATACCCCCTGTGAGTGCAGATCCCTGTGATGATACCCCCTGTGAGTGCAGATCCCTGTGATGATACCCCCTGTGAGTGCAGATCCCTGTGATGATACCCCCTGTGAGTGCAGATCCCTGTGATGATACCCCCTGTGAGTGCAGATCCCTGTGATGATACCCCCTGTGAGTGCAGATCCCTGTGATTATACCCCCTGTGAGTGCAGATCCCTGTGATGATACCCCCTGTGAGTGCAGATCCCTGTGATGATACCCCCTGTGAGTGCAGATCCCTGTGATGATACCCCCTGTGAGTGCAGATCCCTGTGATGATACCCCCTTTGAGTGCAGATCCCTGTGATTATACCCCCTGTGAGTGCAGATCCCTGTGATTATACCCCCTGTGAGTGCAGATCCCTGTGATTATACCCCCTGTGAGTGCAGATCCCTGTGATTATACCCCCTGTGAGTGCAGATCCCTGTGATTATACCCCCTGTGAGTGCAGATCCCTGTGATTATACCCCCTGTGAGTGCAGATCCCTGTGATTATACCCCCTGTGAGTGCAGATCCCTGTGATTATACCCCCTGTGAGTGCAGATCCCTGTGATTATACCCCCTGTGAGTGCAGATCCCTGTGATTATACCCCCTGTGAGTGCAGATCCCTGTGATTATACCCCCTGTGAGTGCAGATCCCTGTGATTATACCCCCTGTGAGTGCAGATCCCTGTGATTATACCCCCTGTGAGTGCAGATCCCTGTGATGATACCCCCTGTGAGTGCAGATCCCTGTGATGATACCCCATGTGAGTGCAGATCCCTGTGATGATACCCCATGTGAGTGCAGATCCCTGTGATGATACCCCATGTGAGTGCAGATCCCTGTGATGATACCCCATGTGAGTGCAGATCCCTGTGATGATACCCCCTGTGAGTGCAGATCCCTGTGATGATACCCCCTGTGAGTGCAGATCCCTGTGATGATACCCCCTGTGAGTGCAGATCCCTGTGATGATACCCCCTGTGAGTGCAGATCCCTGTGATGATACCCCCTGTGAGTGCAGATCCCTGTGATTATACCCCCTGTGAGTGCAGATCCCTGTGATTATACCCCCTGTGAGTGCAGATCCCTGTGATGATACCCCCTTTGAGTGCAGATCCCTGTGATTATACCCCCTGTGAGTGCAGATCCCTGTGATTATACCCCCTGTGTGTGCAGATCCCTGTGAAGGCAGGTCTCTTTGCAAATACACCTGTGAGTGCAGGTCCATGTGAATATAACCCTGTTAGAGCATGTCTCTTTGCATATAACACTGTGAGTGTAGCTCTCTGTGAGTGCAGCTCCCTGTACATACACCCCTATGAGTCTAGCTCTCTGTGAGTGCAGCTCCCTGTACATACACCCCTGTGAGTGCAGATCCCTGTGATTATACCCCCTGTGAGTGCAGATCCCTGTGATTATACCCCCTGTGAGTGCAGATCCCTGTGATTATACCCCATGTGAGTGCAGATCCCTGTGATCATACCCCCTGTGAGTGCAGATCCCTGTGATGATACCCCCTGTGAGTGCAGATCCCTGTGATGATACCCCCTGTGAGTGCAGATCCCTGTGATGATACCCCCTGTGAGTGCAGATCCCTGTGATGATACCCCCTGTGAGTGCAGATCCCTGTGATGATACCCCCTGTGAGTGCAGATCCCTGTGATGATACCCCCTGTGAGTGCAGATCCCTGTGATGATACCCCCTGTGAGTGCAGATCCCTGTGATTATACCCCCTGTGAGTGCAGATCCCTGTGATGATACCCCCTGTGAGTGCAGATCCCTGTGATGATACCCCCTGTGAGTGCAGATCCCTGTGATGATACCCCCTGTGAGTGCAGATCCCTGTGATGATACCCCCTGTGAGTGCAGATCCCTGTGATGATACCCCCTGTGAGTGCAGATCCCTGTGATGATACCCCCTGTGAGTGCAGATCCCTGTGATGATACCCCCTGTGAGTGCAGATCCCTGTGATTATACCCCCTGTGAGTGCAGATCCCTGTGATTATACCCCCTGTGAGTGCAGATCCCTGTGATTATACCCCCTGTGAGTGCAGATCCCTGTGATTATACCCCCTGTGAGTGCAGATCCCTGTGATTATACCCCCTGTGAGTGCAGATCCCTGTGATTATACCCCCTGTGTGTGCAGATCCCTGTGAAGGCAGGTCTCTTTGCAAATACACCTGTGAGTGCAGGTCCATGTGAATATAACCCTGTTAGAGCATGTCTCTTTGCATATAACACTGAGTGTAGCTCTCTGTGAGTGCAGCTCCCTGTACATACACCCCTATGAGTCTAGCTTTCTGTGAGTGCAGGTCCATGTGAATATACCCCTGTTAGAGCATGTCCCTTTGCATATACCCCTGTGAGTGCAGGTCTAGGCGAGTATAGCGCTCTGTATATACACCCCTATGAGTCTAGCTCTCTGTGAGTGCAGCTCCCTGTACATACACCCCTGTGAGTGCAGATGGTTGCACGCATGCCCCTGTGGAGGCAGAGCTGTTTGTGCACCTAAAGCCATAAACTCCCATGACAACAAAGCCTGGTATCCGGCCGTCCATGGCAGAGGAGGAGGAGAGGCACCTACCAGGCGGGCAGCCTCGGCCCAGGTGCGGTCCTTCTTCTTCCTCTTGTCTTTCATGTTTGCATCTCATTGATGGTTCTTATGACGTGGGGGCTCCACGGGGACTCGGGGGCTTCGCACGGAGACAATGGTTCAGCGTGACAAGCCAGCGGCCGCTGCACCCCGCCTCCCTCAGCAGCAGCAGCGCAGAAAGCAGCGACACTCAGCAGCTGACAGCTCAGGATGCTCCCGTTCCCCCTCACAACAATACACAGTGACGTCACGTCGAATGGCGACCCGGTGCTCTCGCGAGGGGAAAGAGCGGCGGCGCCGGCCAAAGCTCGCGAGCTCTCCCAGGGCAGCGCTCGGAATCCCAGTGAGCGCCGGGGCTTCCCTCCCTCACATCTCCTCCCACCTCCTCCCTCCCTCACCCAGACCCGCTCCCTCCCTCCCATTACGGCAGGGAGCAGCGAGCATGTCCGAGCTCCGGGAGCCACGGATACCGAATGGATCAATTACCGGGAACCAGCGTTACATATACAGAGCGTTCCTATTATACAGCGCGATATAGAGCGTTCCTATTATACATTGCGATACAGAGTGTTCCTATTATACAGCGCGATATAGAGCGTTCCTATTATACAGCGCGATACAGAGTGTCCCTATTATACAGCGCGATACAGTGTCCCTATTATACAGCGCGATACAGAGTGTCCCTATTATACAGCGCTATACAGAGTGTCCCTATTATACAGCGCGATACAGAGTGTCCCTATTATACAGCGCGATACAGAGTGTCCCTATTATACAGCGCGATATAGAGTGTTCCTATTATACAGTGCGATATAGAGTGTTCCTATTATACAGCGCGATATAGAGCGTTCCTATTATACAGCGCGATACAGAGTGTCCCTATTATACAGCGCGATATAGAGCGTTCCTATTATACAGCGCGATATAGAGCGTTCCTATTATACAGCGCGATACAGAGTGTCCCTATTATACAGCGCGATACAGAGTGTCCCTATTATACAGCGCGATACAGAGTGTCCCTATTATACAGCGCGATACAGAGTGTCCCTATTATACAGCGCGATACAGAGTGTCCCTATTATACAGCGCGATATAGAGCGTTCCTATTATACAGTGCGATATAGAGTGTTCCTATTATACAGCGTGATATAGAGCGTTCCTATTATACAGCGCGATATAGAGCGTTCCTATTATACAGCGCGATACAGAGTGTCCCTATTATACAGCGCGATATAGAGCGTTCCTATCATACAGCGCGATACAGAGTGTCCCTATTATACAGCGCGATATAGAGCGTTCCTATTATACAGCGCGATACAGAGTGTCCCTATTATACAGCGCGATATAGAGCGTTCCTATTATACAGTGCGATATAGAGCGTTCCTATTATACAGTGCGATATAGAGCGTTCCTATTATACAGTGCGATATAGAGCGTTCCTATTATACAGTGCGATATAGAGCGTTCCTATTATACAGCGCGATATAGAGCGTTCCTATTATACAGCGCGATACAGAGTGTCCCTATTATACAGCGCGATATAGAGCGTTCCTATTATACAGCGCGATACAGAGTGTCCCTATTATACAGCGCGATATAGAGCGTTCCTATTATACAGTGCGATACAGAGTGTCCCTATTATACAGCGCGATACAGAGTGTCCCTATTATACAGCGCGATATAGAGCGTTCCTATTATACAGTGCGATATAGAGCGTTCCTATTATACAGCGCGATACAGAGTGTCCCTATTATACAGCGCGATATAGAGCGTTCCTATTATACAGTGCGATACAGAGTGTCCCTATTATACAGCGCGATATAGAGCGTTCCTATTATACAGCGCAACACAGAGTGTTCCTTTGCAAAGGTATTACGCAAGGGAATGGCCTCAGGGTAGCGAGTTGCATAGTCCAAGATGACTAGTATATACAGGTGCCCCCTAGCAGACTTTACAAGTGGCCCCATTAAGTCTATAGCGATCCTTTCAAAAGGCACATCAGTTATGGGTAAGGGTACAAGTATGAAAAGCCTTGAAAGGAGCCCTGTACTGGCACTCAGGACATGAGGAGCAATAGTTTGTTATAGCAGCAAAAACTCCAGGCCAGTAAAACCTTCTAAGGACTCTCTCTAGTTTTTTCGACTCCCAAGTGTCCCCCTAATAAGTGGCTGTGAGACAACTTTAGTACTGGGTTTTGGCAGGTCTGGGGAACCAACAGCTGCTTAATGATATCTGAATCCTTTTTTTTTTTTTTTTTAATTCTTTATTTATGTTGACAAGAATAGCAGGCATAAATCGCGTACATTCCGTAGGTCAAACAATAGGCGACATACTTAGTGCATACAGATTGCATTAACATAACTATCGCAAAACCATGCGCTGTGAAGGTGGTCGGAGACAACCCACCATTGTGAATCCTTCTTTTCTATGCGGTAAATTAGATCATTTTGTACTTCAAATTAGGGGAACGTCAGTGCTTCTCCTGGCTCATTAGCAACCCCATTTACAACTTTAATATCATTTCTAGCTGTCATTAAAGTAGGATCTTCCCACTGAGCGCTTTTGAAATTACCGGGACTGATACCAATATCAATTAAGTCATCGTCCTTGTCTGCAGTATTAGTAGGCTCATCACTAGTTTGAGCTGGGTTATCGCCTATTAATACTGGTTTAGGGCAGTATCTTTTACTTTTTCTTATTTGTCTGTCACAGTGGTCAAAGCCCAAGTCAATATCGGTAAAAGGAAACTCATTATCCTTGGCAGATTGACTGACTAATTTCTGATAAACTTTGGTCTGTCTTTCGTACAGCTGCCCATAATTCTACCAAATGAGGAAAGTTTCTACCATTCACTACCTCATGGGCTAATCTAGGTACTACACCCACTCGGTACTTTAAATCCCCATAGTGGGTTCCAATATTTACTTCCGCGGTGGGGTAATCTCTTTTATCACCATGAACACAGATAATGCCTATTTTCTGAACATGATCAGGTTTTACACAAGGTATTATAGACTCTGCTACCAACGTAACCATACTACCTGAATCAAGTAATGCTTTAGACATTTTTCCATTCACAGTTACACAGCATTTATGAGGGTTATTATCAGTCATTGTTAACAGCACCATAAGAGTTGAACAAAAAATGAATGTGCTCCCTCATCTTTACCCATATTGCATTCCATAGGTTCATCCTTCAATGGACAGTCATTGGCCATATGACCAATCCTCTTTGCACTTGAAACATTTTACAGTATAATCTGACCACCAATTAGTTCCTCTCCCAGGCCTGTTAGACCTGAATGCCCCCTGGTTCCTGATGTATTGTCCCTGGTGTTTTGTGTATAGAGCTGCAGCTATTCTGCTCCCCTTAAACCTTGAACAGTCTTACCAGATCTTGTAGAATCTCGGGGCTTAGGATTGCAGGGGTTTTCCTGTGAAGGGGGACATAGCAGTTCTCCTGCATCCACATAATCTTTCCACCAAAGTAACCAGCTGGTCTGCTGTATGGGGATCACTTTGGCTGATGCAGGGCAGCTGGTAAACCACACAAAAATCGGTCCATTACTAAGTTTCCACAATGTGCAGCTCCAGGTGAATATTTGTGCAAATATTCATCGTTTCAAACAAGCTTTATTTGTGTCTTCGGGTTAAATTACAGCAGGGTGGTAAGAATATAACGTAATCGACACGCGCAGGTCTCATGTAAACACAAATAACAGTAATATGAAGCATAGGATAAACAAGTGCCATTGCCATGAAGACTGGTATAAAGCTGTTGTCAAGTCAGGCATGAATTGTCATCATGTGGCCTAACTGGCTTGAGTTTCGTCTGTGTTTAAGTTTAAAACGGCTTCATTCAGCACAGACATTTCAGAGTGTGCCCTGAACGATGTACAATAAAGGACTTTTAATTGAGGACTTTTATCATCTTTGTTTTTATGTTTATTTTAAACTAATAAATTCACCATTTTTATTCAAAACCTCATCCAAGTCCTTTTTGGAGCCTCCAAGGAATCCTCACAGGGGAAGTGCCATCCCCATTCAAATTGGCACAAAACCTACACACCTAGAGCCGGGATTCGTAGGCTCAGGACCAGGTGAGCACCCCATTTATTGAACACATATCTGTATCATTATCACCATAAGTCTACACATTGGTCTGCTTTCTTCCCTTCTTTTTCGTGTTCCCGAGAAATTCTTCAAGCCGAAGTAGGATGGTGGTGCTACCATAACAGCACACAAGCCTTTATACGGAGCCAGTGTTTTCTACATACAGGCTCCTTGAAATGTGAGTGTAATATTCAGCACAATATCATTATAATCACTGTGAAGCCATTTTTCAGTACCATCTACACTATATTGTATTTTCTGTATTTTACTTTGACATGTACCCCATATTTTACCATTGAATGAGACTACGTTTTGGTAAGATTTATCTGTGTTTGAGCGCTCCACTTATAGGTGTAGGTCCTTGTCACTTACACCGCACCAATATCTACTAAATTTATTCAGTGGAATAGAGGATATTTCCACACTAGTGTATTGAGCTGCCTGTAAATCACTTTTTGACTATTTTGAGCACTTTTGTTATACACACTCCTCTGTAAAAAGAGGCAACCTTTGATTGGTATTCATAGATGTACAATAACAGGTAACTTTAAATTTAACAGGTAATCATAATATCGGAGACATGCAGTTCCCGGCAAATATTGTACGGACAACAATTGGGAAACGATGTGTATTATAAAGGAATGGTGTGAGAACATGTTGAACCCGTCAGAGTAGACATATGGGTGACCAAGGTGTGGCGTAAATAATAGGTAGTCTTACAGTTCGTATGTTATGTCAGCCTGTAGGGCATTTTGGATTCGGTCATTCCGCCTATGGTTCACTTTTCCAATAAGGCGGTGGTGATAGTCAAGCCATATTTAGTGGTCAGTTGCTGTGTAGGATCGTTCCATGTTCGTGCTTTGTGAAACCGTGGCTGAGGTGTGTGTCTCTAATCTGGTGAGTGAATGCAAGTGTGTGATGCATCCGTTAGTAATCTCGGGTTGTATCGAGCTACTTCTGTTATTCGAGTAAGTCACGGAACATTGTCCGAGTACTGAAAGGCATGTTGAGTGAGAAATAGAAGGGGGAGATACGGAGGTGGGGGGGGGGGTAGTAAGAGAAGACAGCGGTTTGAGGGAAGGATGGGCTGGGGTGGGGTGTGTGGGTAGGGGTTCCATTGCCAGTGCCCATGGCATCGTGTGAATTGTAACATAGCTCAATCTCCATTCAGAGGGGGGTGCGGGGTTCCTCGGGTCCGCAGACGATCGTCTCTGTCTGAGCTTTGGTCTGCAACATAGAGTAGCCATGGGCGCCATCTCTCCACATTCTTGTCCTCGAGACCCATAAGGGTGGCCTGTATCGATTCTGCTCTATAGATCTCTTCTACTCGTTCCGTCCATTGCGTTATTGTGGGGATAGTCGACTGTTTCCAGTATAGTGGAATCAGCGCTTTAGTAGGTGTCTACGAATGCTTCTCCTGTATGCCCCTATGGGGTCTGGTGTGGAATGTAGGAGGGCCGCCTCCGCGGTTAGGATTTCTTCCGTTCCCAAGATTTCCCTTATTTTCCGTTGTACTTCTTCCCAGAATGGTTTAATGAGTGGGCAGTCCCACCATATGTGTAGTGGCGAACCTTGGTCATCCTCACATCTCCAGCATGTGTCCGGTACAGTCGGGAATATCCTGTGTAGGCTATCAGGCGTTCTGTACCAAAATGAGAGAAGTTTATAGTTGGTTTCCTCGATATTGGGAACTCGACGAACATTTATGGTGCAGTATGAGGATCTTATCCAATTGTGCCGTGGTGAAGGATGTATCGAGCATGCGCTCCCAGCGTCTGCGGAACTGGTCATTGTTGGTGAGGTGTTCCACTAGCATGTGTTGGTACAGTTGTTATGGTACTTTTTAGCAGTAAACCAAAATGTTTAAATGTCTATCTGTTCCTGTCCAAATTAATAAAATAAATTGCGTATATACGCTGAAGTAATTAAGTCTGACACACAAGGTTCAGGTTAAAATAACTTCGAGAAAATTTATTGGCAAGTGCTTAAAAAGCGGACGCGCAGGTCCTTTTAAGAGACATTTTACGTCATCATTGATTATTAGAATATCAGCAAATAAACATCATTAATTGGATTAATTGTTAAGTGTCGGGATTAGTGTCCTCCTATCAATATTATTAATTGGTTCGAAAACTTAAGTGGTTAGTCCCGTGTCCACCCACCAAGAGGTGGGATTGTTCTGGACACGGGTGGGGGACAAGGGGTCTTGAGCGTCATTTTACACGGTCGGTGATCTCAGGCCTCGTGGCCAGGTGCAAGGTCTCTTATGAATAGAACATTTCATTACTACTGTGTTCTCATGGCCTTCAAACTATACTATGTTGCAAATCTAAGGAAAAGTCAGCAATTCCTGTGTTAATCATGTCTTTATAGAAAATACAGTCTTTGTTCTATTGTATTAGATGTGCTGGGAAATTCTGTCATGTAAGGTAGTTTTAAAATGAACAAGTTAGGTTATGAGGACAAAATGGAGGATTGAACAAGTTAGGTTAGGAGGACAAAATGGAGGATTGTCACAGTATAAAGTTAAAATGGAGTTAGTGCAATAATTGAATACAAGTGCAATAAGGTTTTTTTGAATAATCCCACATCAGTCCCCCCTATGAAATGTTAGATTCTAAGAGATAAAACTTTATTAAGTTAGTACCAGGAAGACGTGTTAACCCAAAGGCACAGAAACCCCGTGGCCGCTAGCTAGGTGTTAATGCAAAGTGCAAGGCTGTCCCTAGTTCTGACCCTGATAGGCTAACTCATCCGTCAGCATGGCTCTCGAACACTTCACACCCATGGGTATCCCATGGCAGCTAATCCACCACTTCTCCAACACGGGGTCTTTACCATTCACTGACAGATGCTGTCCCTAAGTTAGTCCCTTCCTAGAATTCCTGCACTTTATCAACAAAAGGGATTGTTTGCAGCGGCAGACAGGGTGAGTTGATGTCTTGGAGCTCTTGGTCATTAACTTCGAGATGGGTGAAAGTGGGTGCCGCTTGGTCAACAGTCTTCCGGAGGGATTTCCTCAGACATGGGAGGATACAACAAAAGAGAAGAGCAAAGATAAAAAGAAAAATTAGTATAGCCATACCAATATGCATTAAAGCCTTTTGCCATCCTGTCATCCAACCAAACCATCTTTCCCAGGGATCTTGTATCCCAGAATTCCTTTTTAACTCTATAGACAGGTCATTTAATTTTTCTATGGCTAATGTAACTTTACCATTAGGGCCTGTGTTTTCTGGGATGTAGGTACAACAGGTCAAGGTGTCAGGTAAAATTTTACAAACCCCTCCTTTTTCGGCTAAGATCATATCTAGGGCCATTCTATTCTGGAAAGCCATTTGGGATGTGGCCTGCAACTGTTCGGCCAACCCCTGGAGGGCGTCTCTGGTATAATTAACAAAGCGCTGTTGATTATAATAAATGTAATTGATCCAATTTAAATTCTTGTTAGTGGTAACTATGGCAAAAAGTGATTCAAATCCTGCAGCAACTTCATCTCTTGCTTTAAATTCATTGGGTACCCCCCTAGGCACCCCAATAGCATCAATATAAACATGAGGATCAAAACTTCCTTTCACTGGGGCGTCACGCTTAACCTTAGTGTGCCTGGACTCATGGGTGACGAGGTGTGTGTCAGAGATAATATGTATAGGCATAATAGCTTTAGCCAAAGTACACTCCCCCCACCACTCCTTGTCCATTCTGGATCTCAGCTGTAAATCCCCACACAACCAGTAGATATCCCCTAATGACCTGGTGTGAAACTGCAACAAGTCCATAGAGACACTCCTGTAGGTAGCACAATACCCCTTAGAGAAGTTACCCAAGAATCTACCAATTCCATCATAATTAGCATAACAAGTGTAATTACCTTTATACACGGTAATACCGTCTGGGGGTTTGACATCCTTGGTTAGGAGAGGATACTCCTTTGTCCATGCACTACATATGGACCTGTTAAAATCATAGTGATAGGCAAAAAGGCTTAAAACACATTCCTCTATATCTACTGGCAGGATTAGAGGTACGGTACCCAGGTGAGGCCGGGCACCACCACACACATAGCATGCAGTCTTATTATTCTTATTAGCATTATATTTCATCCATTCTAACCATAAATTTACATCATTAAAACCTGTTTCAGCGGCCATGGTATCTTCAAAGGTGGGGTTAGCAATGGCCATCATGTCTTGAAAGGTCTGGATATGAGGTTTTAATGGGTTAGGGACCATATGGGTGGCCCCTTGCCACTCGGAAGAGTTGCACATATCTTTTAGGAAGAAATGCCCTAATTTACGGTAGGAACCCTTTTTCCAATACATTCCCATCACATACTGGTCGGCATCCGTTGGGCTTGGATGCTCAATGTTAAGGATTAATTTCATTGGTGTACCTCCCCCAGGCTTTCTCAAAGTCATTCTCTGGAGAAGGGATCTACCTTGTTCATCTACTTTGGATAAGGCACTCTTTGGTTTGTAACCCCAGGCAGGCCCGGCATTCCATCCCGCCGCCCCCCAATGATTACAATTGTGCCCCCATTGTTTGTCAACTACACAAACATATGGGTCTTTTGAATGAGGGATATCTCTGTAAATATTCTGGATTTGTGATGTGGGGAACGGACATTCTACAATGTCACAATAGTCAAAGGTGTAAGTAGCCACATGGGTGCATGATGAATTGTACCAGAAGGTATACCCACTAATATCTTTGGTGATGGCTACTTGTTGGGCCTTTATAAGGCTGATTAAGGAGAAGGTGTACCAGAGGTACATGCTTGTGCGGTATCTGCTTCCTCAGGGACTGGAGATTTCTTGCAGTGGGAAGCGTGGATCCAATTTGGCCTGCCGGCCAGTTTGACAGAGGTTGCGGTAATCAGGAGAACTTGGAATGGACCGTCAAATCTTGGTTCCAGGGTATTTTTCCGCACAAACTTCTTGACCAGAACCCAATCTCCGGGAAGCAGGTTATGGGTACCTGTGTCCGACTCAGGATCTGGAATTGAAGAGAAAACTTGGGCATGTATTTTGTTCAAGGCACTTGCAAGTTCAGTTACATAATCTACTAAAACATCTGATTGGAGCTGTAACTGCTGCGGATAATAACAACCTAGTCTGGGTGCTGTCCCAAATAGAATTTCATATGGGGACAGTGAATGCTTCCCTCTAGGTGTGTGCCTAACACTAAATAAAGCTATTGACAGGCTTTCTGGCCAGGGCATCTTTGTTTCTTGCGACATTTTTAACATTCTGGCTTTTAGAGTGCCATTCATGCGCTCTACTTTACCACTACTTTGTGGGTGGTAAGGGGTGTGGAAGGCTAGGGTCACCCCTAGAGCAGTCCAAATTTCTTTAGTCACTGTTGCTGTGAAGGCTGGGCCTTGATCACTTTCAATGACTTCTGGGAGTCCAAACCTACATACTATCTCTGTAAGTAGGCGTCTTGCGGTTGTTTTCGCAGTGATATTGGCCACTGGGTAGGCCTCTGGCCATCCTGAGAACATGTCCACTATGACTAGTGCATATTCATGGGGCCCACTCTTGGGCATTTGGATGTGGTCAATTTGAATTCGCTGGAAGGGGTACATGGGCTTTGCCAGGTGTTTTGCAGGCACCTTGATTGGTCTTCCTGGATTGCATTTTGCACAAATAACACAGGCCTTACAGAAGCTGCTGATCAATGTTGTGATTCCGGGTGCTTCATAATACTTCTGTATGAGGGCGGCCATCAATTCTTTTGACAGGTGTGCAGGCCCATGTGCCCATTGGACAACTGCTGGATATAAATTTTTTGGAAGACAAAATTTGAAGTTGTTGTAATATACTCCGTCCTTTTGGACAGCTCCTTTATTTTTCCATTTTTGGGTTTCTTCAGGAGTGACTGCAGCTTGCTGTTCCCGCAAAATTCGCAAATCAGTAGGAAGAGTTTGCAGAGCAAAAATAGGGACTTCTTCTTCTTCTTCTTCTTGTCCGGACACTTCTTCATCCACTTCCTGCAGATCCCTGGCTGCTAGCTTAGCAGCCTGATCAGCCAAATGGTTGCCCTTTGCTTCATCTGTATCCAATTTCCCATGGGCCTTTACCTTCAAAACGGCCACTTCTTCAGGGAGTAGGAGGGCATCCATTAGCTCCTTAATTGCAGTACTATGTTTGACTGGTGTACCGGCGGTGGTAAGAAATCCTCTTGTCTTCCAAATTAGGCCGAAGTCATGTGCCACACCCAGAGCATATCTTGAATCTGTATAGATGTTGGCACGTTTTCCTTCGGAAATTTTGCATGCTGAGGTCAGAGCCTGTAATTCAGCTTCTTGCGCAGACATTGCTGGCGGTAAGGATGATGATTTGATAACTTCGTCTGTTGTGGTTACGGCATATCCTGTATGATATCTTCCTTCTTCATCAGCATATCTTGAGCCGTCCACAAACAGGGTAAAATCTGGATCTTGTAATGGATTCTCATGCACAGTTGGTAGGTGTACTGTCTCCATTTTCATCTGTTCAAAACAGTCATGAGGTGTTTCGGGGTCATAATCATTCACTATGACCAGATCTTGAAATTCCTTTTCTAGGAAGTGGCGTGGCCATGCTTCCAGAAGGTCAGTTGTTGGGTATTTGACAATACCATTTTCCTGTAGCTGTTCTTCATCCATGGTGGCCCATAGCTTTGCCATGGGCCCAAGGTCATTCCATGACCTTGTCTTCAGTTTGGTAACAGGAATATGTGGGATAGCAGTATCCCAATGGCGGTAGAGGTAGTTAAGTTGTTGAGGTAGTTGGATCAAGACCATGCTATTGCCTTCAGAGTCACAATAGAAATCTTGAGCAGTGAGCTTCACATCAGTCCAGTGGTAAAGCTCATCTTCATAGCAAGGTTCGGGAGTAATGTCTGGTTTGTACCACATGGTACAGAAGGCGTAATCTGGGCCTTCACAGAGAGGCTTCTCATCTTCATAAAATGTCAAATGTGGATGCATGACTTTCTTGATACATCCATAAAGCAGGTAAATGTAGGTTTCATCTGTGATAAATCCATAATAGATACCCCCCTCAGGGAGTGGAAGAAGAGTGGATGGGTTAAGAACTTGACATCTTTGGATGGAAATATTGTCAGGTAGAAGAAGATGGCACTGAAGGCGTAGGTGTCTGGCTGGAGACACGTGCTTGAGCTGGACTTGGTTGATGATGGCAGAAATGTCATGAGGGGCCAAAACAACCAGAGGGTGGCCAAGGACCAGGTCTGAGGTTCTTTCTATGAGCTCTCTTGCAGCAAAGACAGCCCTGAGACAGGAAGGAGTCCCTCTGGCCACAATGTCCAGTTGACATGAGAAATATCCAATAGGCCTTTGGCGGCCTCTTAAGTCATTAGTTTGGGTGAGAACTCCTGTTGCGTGGCCTTGTCTTTCAGAGACAAATAATTTGAAAGGTTTTGAGTAGTCAGGTAGGCCCAAGGCAGGAGCAGAAGCAATGGCACGTTTGAGAGCATTGAAATTGTCCAGAGCTTCATTAGGCAAACAGAAAGGGTCAGACTTAAGTGCGTCATAGAGAGGCTGCATGAGCAGGGAGGCTTCTGGGATCCATGCTCTGCAGTAGGAAATGAGGCCTAGGAAGGCATGGAGGGATTTCGAAGTCCTTGGAGTTGGAATATCCAGTACAGCTCTCACCCGGTCCCGGGTAAGATGTCTGGCACCTTGAGATAGGCAATGTCCAAGGAAAATTACTGAGGGTTGGCAGAACTGTAGCTTGATGAGCGAAGCTTTGCATCCTTGTTCTGCCAAATAACAAAGCAGACTAATTGAGCACTGTTCAGTAGTGGGTATATCATCTCCACAGAGCAGTAAATCGTCCACATACTGGAGCAGGACAACTTCTGGGTGCTCAGCTTGCCATGGGTCAAGGATGGTGGCCATGGCCTTTGCAAATTGACTTGGTGAATTTTGTGCCCCTTGGGGCATGACAGTCCAGGTATACTGTTGCATCTCATGAGTGAAAGCAAACAGGTATTGGCAGGATGGGTCCAGTGGGACACTGAAGAAAGCATTTGCTAGGTCAATGACTGTGAAACATTTTGCAGATGGTGGGACCCCAGAGAGCAGAGTATGGGGGTTTGGTACAAGAGGGGTGTCCAGGACGGTAGCTTCATTGACAGCACGGAGATCCTGAACCATCCTGTACTTCTCTGGCTCACCTTTGGGAGTTTTCTTTTTCACAGGGAATAATGGGGTGTTGCATTCAGATTTACATTTCACCAGGGCACCCTTCTCCAAGAGTGCCTTGATGTGGGTAGAAATGGCAGCGGCCTGTGCTGGTTTTAATGGATATTGTGGTTTTCTTGGTAATTTAGCTCCTGGAATGAGCTTTACCACCACAGGGGGAACATTTAGGTGACCTATGTCCTCTGGGCCTGAGGACCATAACTTGGCGGGCACCTGTATCTTTAATGCCTCTGGGAAATTGGACCTTAATTCTGCTGCTTTCTCACGGGGCTTTTCTAAATGCAGCATTAGAGGCAAGGAGCACAAGGCTGAGGTGTCTGATTCAGATAGAGGTGTAGACATTTCTACCTGCCCATCCGGGGTAAAGGTGATGGATGCTTGCAGGCGTGAGAGAACATCAGCACCTAATAGGTTAATTGGGCATGTGGAGGATACCACAAAGCGAGCAAGCAGGCTAGAGCCAACTCGTAATGGAGTTGTTAAAGGGCTATGTCTTGGCTGGCCATCCACTCCAACACAAGAGACGTCAATATTTGACAGAAAGGATGGGTCTGGCAGGTCTTGTTCTCGCAGAACACTACGGGCTGTGTAACGGATCGCCTGGCACCCCGACTTGGTACCTCCGTTGAAAGATGCTCCTAGCGCTTCCTGAGGACTCCAAGCACTCTGGCAGACACCACAATCACCGAATCCGAGAAACCTTTTAAATTCTCCCAAGCATATGAATGCTGTAGACCATTGAATAGGAACCATACGAATAGGCTTGTACTCCTAGCAGTCAACTGGAACAGCATGCAATAAATCCTTCCCCCAATAATGAGACGACACATCACTTTGAGGGTAAAACAGGAACTGAGGACTGGGACACCCAGTCTGGCTTTTATTACAAACAAGTACATACAGGACACTCCCAGGGGGAGGATGAAATTAACCAATCACAGGGATGTACCTCCCACACATTTCCTCCCCTTAGATTAACAGTTAAACCAATTATTACATACAATAAAAATACAGTTTTTACACACACACTGTAACTTTAAAACCATACATTCAATTTCAATAAAACTCAGCATACATCAAACATAAACACTTCCAAAAATCAGCCAAATCCCTCCAGTGGATCAAAAGTTAGCTGGAAGTCCTTTATGACCGACCGCAAGCACAATTTCCTGCCCAAAACAGTTCCATAGATTTGGGCTGTGCGGTCGGTCAATTTCATGCCGAAAAAACGACTAAGTCCCATTTCGAACGGGACTTAGTCTCTGGAGCTGCAAGTTCCGTATGGAAGAAGGTAAGGGTCAGCGGTGTTCGGCAGAATGTGTAGCCGATTTTAGTTCCACAGAATCTTTAGCATACACCGCTGACCGCATTCGAGGAAACCAAGATGGCCGCCGCCACGTGCAATTAACCGGCAGTAACCTCACAGCCTGGGAGGTAAATTGCCTGCACACTTTAGCTTCTGGGTGGTCCGCCTGTGTGGTACTTGGTTCAGTAAGCCCTATTTACTGAACCAAGTGGGGGAAAGCCAGGAACAAGTTATTTTACCGGTCTGGGGACATAGTCTTAAAGGGGCATTGTTCACCAAAGTCACAATATGTCCCCAGACGGTTCTTAAAGGGCCATACACACCAATAAAAGTCCATAGGTTTTCAGGGGCCATAGTCTTAAAGGGTATTGTTACCCAAAGTCTCAATAGGTCCCCAGACAGTTCTTAAAGGGCCAGCAGCAGTACAATAAAATACCATTCACTTTACTTAAAGGGCCAGCAGTCGCACGATAAAATACAATATGCCCCAAATATGTCCAGGGGCCATAGTCGCAGGGCAGGAGGCTAGCAACCAGGCTTCTCCAGTTCACAGTGGCGAAGTTGGTTTCGCCACAGGCTGCACCTGTGTCAACTAGAAATGTGGTAGGGTGGCCTTCAATGGGCAAAGTCACTGTGGCAAGTGGCCCCCCCTTATCCCCTGTAGACACTGCCATGACAGGGGTTGCAGACACAGGCTTGCCAATTTCCTAATCATCTGGTTCCTCAATTATCGGAACCTGTTTGGTGGCTTTGGGAGCTGGGGCAGGTTTAGAGGGCTTTCTGGGCTCCCTTGGCTCCTTTTTAGGTTCTGGGCAGTCACTTCTAAAGTGCCCCTTGGCTCCACAATTAAAACAATGTCCCCCCTCCTCCGGTCTAGTACCTTTTGGGACTGGGGTGGAGCGGGATACCATGAGAGGCGCTGAAGTGGATCTTCTTGGGGTCTGAGCGGATTCCAAACCTCTAGCAACTAAAAGTAGGGTGTCCAGGGGAACAACCTTATATTCAGGGCGTGCAGCAATGATTCCCTTGCGTATAGAGTCCTTAACACCTTGGACAAACGCACCTGACAGCATTTGTGAATGAATTTTGTCAGTAAGATCAAACCCCAAATCTGTAAACATTTGATACAGTCTTGCATGAAACCTTTCCACTGATTCTCCTTTATCTTGAATAACATCAGTAAGGCCAGCAGCCTGATCTGCAAGTTTGTCCTTAGCCCATTCTCTTAATTGGGTGCAAAAGGTTACTCCAGAGGGATAATCAACATCACTGTTGAGCTGATCTGTACTGAGGTGTCGGGCCATACTTGGCCAATATGCATCCCCTGCTTTAATAGCACAAATGCTCAATAGATCACGCCATGCGGCTGAATAAGTCTTTTGAATTTGAACTATCCCTCGGTAGAAGGGCATGGGCTGCTTTTCTGGGTCCGGGAGTGATTTCATCAGAGCACTAGCTTGAGTGGGGTTAAAAGCTACATATTTAGGAGGGGCCTGTTCTCCCCGACCCTTGTGGCCGAAGGGATCATCGATAGAACGATGAGTTGGGGCCCCCGCAGCAAGTTCCGATGAGACATGGGACACCCTGTCCATCTCGTCATCATCGAATTCTATGATATTGACTCTTCTACGCGGTGCAGGTCCCGCGTGAGGTGAAAGGATCGGTGGTTGGGAATGAGCCCCAGATGCAGGGGTGGCTAGCGAGTCGTAACCTGGGGACAGGTAGTCGCCGGGAATTACTGGCATCAGGGCTGAACTGGGAGCCGCCATATTGGAGGCGGGGAAAAGAGTTGCTTCAGGATTAAGGGAAGAAGCGGCGGCCATATTTGATATGGGCACTTCCGGGGCAGATTGGGCCGGACTGGGCATGACCGGAACCTGGGGAGTGGCTTGGGGAAAGGGAGGGTAACCGGGGTAGGGCAGGGCCATGGGATATGGGAAGGGGTAGGGCCAGGCAGGGGAGGGCAAAAGAGTAGGGTGGGCAGGTACGGTTAAGGAGGTAGGATATTGGACTGGGGCGGAGCTGGTTATCGGAGGAGACAGGACAGGATTAGTAGGGATGGATGCAGAAAGAGGAGTCGTAGCATGGGAGGGAGGGGTAGTTAGCTGGGCGGGTGCTGATGGAAGGGGATTAACCATAGAGAGGGATTGCAGGGAGGAGGCGGCAGATGAGATGTTAGGATTAGGCATGGAAGGGAGCGTGGGGATGGCTGAGGATGATGGGACCGTTAGAGAAAGGGAAGGGGTAAAGAAAGATCCATCAGAATTCAGGACCGGGCAGACAGGGGAGGTGGTGGGATGGGATTCGGGAGGATCGGGAGTGGGGAACATAGTCAGCTGGCTATCACCTATGGCTGACTGAACCTTGGGGACGGACATCCCCTGGGCGCCATTTTGGGGCGCTGGCTGAGGGTAAACCCCAGCAACACAATTTTTATGATACACAAACAATTTCACACCTTTGTGATTTACTTCTTCCTCAACCCAACCTTCTAACTGAATAGCCTTCGCTACTCTGTACCATGCTTCAGCAGTCTTTAATAAACCATTATCTGTAAGCTTGCCTTTCATTTCTGCTAGTAACTTGCGCCAACTTTCTGGTTGCAATCTCCCACATGTCAGCACAGCAATTTTACATACTTTTGCAATCTTTTCAACACCTTTAACCATCTCTTCACCCTCTCTGTTCTCTACCAAATCACATGCTAACCAGCCCTTACTGGGCTTATCTAAATCCTGTCCCATAGTCCCTTTACCCCTATACCAGCGTCCCAGATATAGAGAGAGAGAAGGAAAATTGAACAGGAACGTCTACAATGCTCGACTGCCACCCGAGAATCGTGGGACTTTCTCAGGTGCGTCTTCCCAAAACGTAGACCAGTCACTGAATCCGCCTACCCGAGGTGGTAGACACGGATTGGAGCGAGGTGAGAAGTGTGTGACCAATCACTTCTCTTTTAAGAGGAATGGGAGTGGATAGTATAATAATATAGAGAGTGTAGAAAAGATGAGAGGCAAGGAAAAATCCTTAGAGACAGACACAGGAGTACATGAGACTCCTCATTAAACAAACAAGACAACAATACAGTTGAAATACAGTGTATGCATCACAGTTCAAGTGAAATCAACAATAATTCCTTTCCTTTACTCATGTGCTTACTCCAAAGTCACCTCCCTCAACCCCGTAGTGCCCCTATAAAACCCACTTATAAGTCTCACTACCACAAATAAACAGAAAAACTGGAATTCCACCAGCCCCAGCGCTCAGGGCTGTGGTTACCAAAAGAAAACTGGAATCCCCCCCGCCGAAGCTGAGGTTTACCAAAACTGGAATCCCCCCAGCCTCGGTACTCGGGACAGTGGTTACCAAACTTGGAATTCCACTAACCCCAGTACTCGAAACTGTGGGTTACCACGTGCACAATGAGGCTAGCTAAGCTCTCAGAGTGTCACCAGAAGGATCACAGGAAATTATGAGTCTACACAAAATCCACAGTTCCAACAATCCCCTTTTTCCCTACAGCCACAGCCACGAGGCTCCTAAAAGAGGTAAACAGGCAAAGAAGACCCCCAGGAACGCATCCACAGGTCAACCCCCCTTTTTCCCTACAACCACAGCACCGTGGTTCCTAAAAGGAGTAAAACAGGCAACAGAAGACCCAGGCAAATCCCCTCAGGTCCACCCCCCTTTATCCCAAAAGGGGCAAAATACAAACAGATAGACAGATATACTGAAGACCCAGGCAAATCCCCTTAGGTCCACCCCCCTTTATCCCAAAAAGGGGAAAACAAGCAAGACAGAACCCCAGGCAAATCCCCTGCAGGTCCACCCCCCCTTTATCTCAAAATGGGGAAACAGGCAAACAATTCAAACACAATTCAAACACACCCAGGCAACAGATAGACTAAAATGCAGGTAAACAAATGAGTAACGAGACACCGGGCAAGATATTACCTGTCTTTGATGTCCTCCCGGGAAGCAGTCACAGACACGTGGACGGGTCAATCAAAGGGGCCGGAACATACCGGTGGCTCTGCAGAAGTCTCTACCGTGTACCTGGAGGTGATCAATCTCCTTTCCTTCCCCCTGGATTCCTCCGTCCAACAGCGTCTTCCTTAGGACGGCTCACCGGCCAGACATAGCCCGGTGCCCCACGTTGGGCGCCAAGTTGTTATGGTACTTTTTAGCAGTAAACCAAAATGTTTAAATGTCTATCTGTTCCTGTCCAAATTAATAAAATAAATTGCGTATATACGCTGAAGTAATTAAGTCTGACACACAAGGTTCAGGTTAAAATAACTTCGAGAAAATTTATTGGCAAGTGCTTAAAAAGCGGACGCGCAGGTCCTTTTAAGAGACATTTTACGTCATCATTGATTATTAGAATATCAGCAAATAAACATCATTAATTGGATTAATTGTTAAGTGTCGGGATTAGTGTCCTCCTATCAATATTATTAATTGGTTCGAAAACTTAAGTGGTTAGTCCCGTGTCCACCCACCAAGAGGTGGGATTGTTCTGGACACGGGTGGGGGACAAGGGGTCTTGAGCGTCATTTTACACGGTCGGTGATCTCAGGCCTCGTGGCCAGGTGCAAGGTCTCTTATGAATAGAACATTTCATTACTACTGTGTTCTCATGGCCTTCAAACTATACTATGTTGCAAATCTAAGGAAAAGTCAGCAATTCCTGTGTTAATCATGTCTTTATAGAAAATACAGTCTTTGTTCTATTGTATTAGATGTGCTGGGAAATTCTGTCATGTAAGGTAGTTTTAAAATGAACAAGTTAGGTTATGAGGACAAAATGGAGGATTGAACAAGTTAGGTTAGGAGGACAAAATGGAGGATTGTCACAGTATAAAGTTAAAATGGAGTTAGTGCAATAATTGAATACAAGTGCAATAAGGTTTTTTTAAATAATCCCACATCACAGTAGTGAAATCGTCTTATCTAGGGTAGTTCTGGTATCGCAGAGTGTTTCGAACCATGTTAAGTCCCGATGTAGCGTTCCCTTGCCCGGGAGTGTCTGATATGTACGATCTGAGCTGCATGTAACGGAAGGTCTGTAGACTGGTGGGTTGGTTGCCCTCTAATAGTTCCCTCAGGGGGATTATGGCTGTGTTGTTCAGTACCCTATGTATGGGGAAAGATTCTCCCTCTCCCAGGAAGGACAGTGCCGTCGTCGGCAGACCCCCTCCTATCAGAGGATTATGTTGGATCTGAGTCATCGGGCTCAGCGTTAAAGACACATGTGGTGCTCTCCTGATGGTATCCCACGTTTTCAGTGTCTGCGCTACAGTGGAGGTCGGTTCCAGAATCGCACGTGACAACCTCCTCGAGTTCCAGATGGATGTCAGGAAGGAGGGGCCTATATGGGCCTTGTCTAGGTCGACCCATTGTTTGTGTGCCGGTTGGGAATGCCATTCCAGTACACGTTGTAGGACTGTTGCGTGATTGTATTTGCGTAGGTCAGGGAGCGCCAGTCCCCCCATGTTCGGGGCAAGCATAAGACTTCTTGTCGGAGCCGTTCCAAACGAACTTCCCCATCGCAGATCAGAGTGATGCAAAATACGCAGTGAGTAGGGCTTGCGGGATTGTCTGGTATAGGTATAGTAGTCTCGGTAAAATATTCATCTTTAATATTGCAATCCGACCGAACCATGATATGTGGGGGTATGCCCATGTTTTCAGATCCTTTTGTATTCGTTGCATCAGTGGTCCGAAGTTCGTTCGGTACATGTCACCTAGGTCTCTGGTCAGTGTTATGCCTAGGTATCGCATGCGGTTAGTGCACCATCGGAATGGGAACTGTTGTTTCAACGCGTTTACCTGGGTGGACGGTGTGTTAATGTTGAGTACTTCGCATTTGTTCATGTTCAGTTTGAATCCCGAGACCTCTCCATAGGCTGTGATCATGGTGACTAGGCGGGGCATCGTCGCTTCTGGTTCTGTGATAAAAAAAATAGGAGGTCATCTGCGTATGCAGCTACCTTGTGTGCTGTATCGCCGTTTTTGAAGCCCGGGACGTCTTCTGATTTGCGCACTGCCTCTAGGAACGGTTCAAGAGCCAGGGCAAAGAGCATGGGGGAGAGTGGGCATCCCTGTCTCGTCCCGTTGTGAATCTGGAAGGAATCGGTAAGTGCCCCGTTCACTTTCACCTTCGCGTTGGGGCAGCGGTATAGCGCATCAATCCATTTCAGCATGTTTCCTCCGAAACCCATTTCTCGAAGTGTGGTCATAAGGAACGTCCAGTCGACCTGGTCGAACGCCTTTTCCGCATCCGTGGACAATAGTAGGAGCTTGTCGTTCGACCTCGTCACCAGGTGTTGAATGGACTGTACTCTAAGGGTGCTGTCCCTTGCCTCCCTTCCTGGGATGAACCCCGTCTGGTCTGCGTGGACCAGTGTTGGGAGTATACCCCCAATCCTGGTGGATAGGATTTTGGTAAAAAGCTTCACATCTACATTCAGCAGTGAAATTGGTCTGTAGCTGCTGCATTGTTCGGGGTCCTTCCCCGGTTTCGGGAGGACCGTTATAGTCGCTGCCAGGGACTCGTGATGAAACTGGGCACCGTTTATCAGGGCGTTGAACGCGTTGGTGAGATTCGGGAGCAATATAGATCGGAATTTCTTATAGTAGTCTAAAGTGAAGCCATCTGGGCCTGGTGCACGGCCCGTCTTGGCAGCCTTGATCGCTCCCGCCACTTCTGCTTCTGTGATCGGTGCATCCAACATCTCTGCTTCCTCTTGCTGCAGCCGTGTCCCCACGTGTGACGCGATGTAGTCCCTTATTTTGTCCAATCTGTGTGCTATTGCATCCGGGAGTGTCGGTCCAGGGATGTTATACAACGAGGTGTAGAATGAGCGAAATTCGGAAGCTATTTTATCCGGGAATTGCGTGGTTGTGCCGTCTGTTAGTCGTAGTTTATGGACCTGGGTCATGCTCTGAGGTCCCTTTAGCATTTTGGCCAGCAGCCTCCCCCCCTTTGTTGGCGTGTTGGTAAATGAAGGCCTTCGAGCATTGTAAGGAACTGTAATATTGATTAGTTATGTGGGTATGCAGTGATCTTCGGGCTTCCAGGAGTTCCTTATATGTCTCTTCGAGGTGGGAGCGTTTGTGTTGTAGTTCAAGGGCATTTATGCGTGCAAGTAATTCCGTCACATGTGCTCGAGATTCCCTTTTCTTTTTGGAGGCCAAGTGCATCTGAGTACACTTTTGTGAGCTTCCCATATAGTTGTCGCGGATAGTTCGTCTGTGGCGTTTAATGTAAAATAGGAAGTAAGTTCCTCGGCGATCTGTTCCTTCACCGCAGGGTCTAAAAGCAGAGAGTCCTGTAGCCTCCATGTCCATGTGGACGGGCGCACTCTGGGGGAATCCAATTGTAGGGTCACAGGTCCATGGTCCGACCAGCTTGCTGAACCAATGTCTACTTTTTGGATGGCATCGAGGTGTTCCTGCTGGAGAAAGATATAGTCAATCCTCGCGTAGCGCTTATGTATCACGGAGTAGTGGGTATATTCCCTGTCTGCTGGGTGCATTGCGCGCCAGCAATCCACTAGTCTGAGGTTCTTAAGTGATATCTGTACACTACGGAGGGCTCCCTGAGAGATGCAGCTGTGACCCGTGGATGAGTCCAGTAGGGGGATGAGGGGTACATTGAAGTCTCCGCCAGCTATCAACATGCCCTCCGTGAACGAGGAGAGTTTGGAGATGGTTCTACGTATGAAGTGCGACTGGTTGGTATTCGGTACATAGAGCGTCGCGAATGTGTATCTCCGATCCTGTATATCGCCCTTAAGGAATAAGTACCTGCCGTTAGGATCGACCATTCGTTCCGTTTCCCTGAACTGCAGTTTAGCGTGGAGGAGGACCGCCACGCCTGCCCTAAGAGCAGTCGGGTGATTGCTATGGGCCGCGTTGGGATAGTGTTTGCTTTTCAGCTGAGGAGCATGTCCTTCTTTAAAGTGTGTTTCCTGTAGGAAAGCGACCGAAATATGTCTAGAGGCTAGTTCTCGAAGTAGTTGCGACCTGCGCTCTGGGATATTTAGGCCTCTGCAGTTCATGGTCGTAACTCGTAGAGGATCAGGTATGTAAGCCATGCGTGTCGTGCGCGAGTGTTGTGTCGCGGTCTTCTATTGCTTGTGCGCCTTTCCAGGCGAAGCCTGCTGCCGAGTAGTGCCCCGTCCCCGTGTGAGTTCCGTGGGCACTGTGGCAATGGGTGGGGGGGGGAGGTAGGCGCGGGGTGGCTGGGTCAGAATCAAAGGAAGGATAGAGCAGGGAATAGAGATGAGAGAAAGTCGGAGTGTGAAGAGATCCCTGACTGCACGAACGTGCGGGGGGGAGGGGGTAAGAAAGTGGGGATGAGTTATTCGTCCCTATAGAGAGACGGTTACGGCACCAAAAGATAGGTGTCAAAAATTCCCTCCTGGGAGGGTTGGTTCGCGTGACCACGGCAGCAGTTGGCAGTCGGGCCTGTCGGTAGGTGTCCAACGGCCTCCAACTACCAACTCCCCGTGGTTTGAGTTTGTTCACGCAAACTTGTTGGGGGTTAGTGGTTGTGTCCTTGTTTGGAAATACCAAATAAGGGTGTGTTGTCTAGATATCGTTTTAGAGTCAGGAGTCCGAGATTACCTAGCGGGTGTGCCACCACCATGTGAACATGTGGATGTCTTTTGCCCATGTAAGTGTAGTCAGTGGGCTCTATCTAGGGTCCTCAGAGACTATCAGTATCGCCATTAATCGGTCGGGGATTGGCGGCCGGGGCTAGCAACTACTTCGGGCGGAGTCCAGGTCTAGGGTCAGGAGCAAAGGCAGGGCGAGATCTCGGTGTGCCGTGTATGTCATGCCGTACAGAGGGTATTGGGCAGAGTCTGAGGGGGAGGCAGGTGCATTACCACTCATCGCAATAGAGGCGCTGACGTGTCTGGTGTCTTGGCAACCTGTACAAAAAGCATATCATATACTGCATAACATTTCCTCTCCACATGGACAGCACAACATAACATGCACAAAGTGATTGTAGCATGAAATCTCTCCTATGTTCCCTGTGTCACCTATTCTACTCATGTGCCTCCCCCTTATCTAATTACTGTGTAACATTTTTTTTTTTTTTAAATATACGTATAACCCCCTCTAGGCTCGTTGGGTTTGGGGCAGTATCGCTTACGTTAACCTCCAGCTACCCCCCCTATGTCTATGTTCCTACTATATCAAGCGTTTAGTGGAGGGGTCCCAGGCCCTTCCCTCTCCCAACTCCCCCTCTAAGAGTTGCTAATCTAAGAACTTGGTTTCCTGAAGCCCTCTGGACTCATGGTAACCCCCATGTACATTTACTCTGTCTTGAGTGTTACGCCCTCCCATCTGTTCCCCCCCACAGTCCCATAACGTTTTGTTCATATATTGTTCACCTCCCCCCCCCCCCCCCAAACCTGGTGGCAGGAGTCCTCCCACTTGTGGTATCTCCGTCGGCAAGGCTGTGTAGCACCGGGTCGGTTTCCTGAGCTGTCACAGTGGAGAAATGGCTGTAGGGCAAAATCAGACGGGCCGGCCCATGGTTATTCAGCCCTAGTGGGCTTCCCATGCAGCTATCACAAGCTTTCCCCCCTCCCAAAAATAGTCCTGAGTCGGTGCCACCCCCTTGGGCCGTAAGCTGTGAGCAGGTGATGCAGGGCGGGGTTGGATGTGGTCAGGTAGGCTGTGTAAATCAGGGGCCATCGGATCTGTTCCCCGTAGTCAACAAGATATTACATCCCTCCCTATCCCCACCCCAAAGCGTGAAGGGCTCAAGGCGTGTGGTCACCCCAACAATTCCGGTGTACTGGGCGCCTTGGACCTGGAGGCTGTGAGCAGTGGGAAAACGCCGTGAGCAACTATTCGTGTCCCAGACCACCGACAGTCGAGCTGTGTTGTAGTGTCGGGGTCGATGTCATTGGGGGACGACTATTCCTCCGGGTTAGACGGGTGTGGGGGCGCCTCGTGCATCCAGTTCTCTCTAGGGCCCCTCCGCGCATTTCGTGGTTGTCTTTGGGGCCTGGGTTCTTGGTCCAGCGGCTCCAGTATCCAGTCTGGTACAGCTATGGGCGGGAGGTCTAGCCTTTGGAGGAAGCGCGGTATTTCGTCCGGCCAGCGTGCGGCGACCCATTTGTTTTGGTGTCTCACTTGGATGCTAAACGGGAAGCCCCATTTGTATGGGATATTGCGTTCCCTCAGCGCTGTGGTAACTGGTCTGAGAGCGCGTCTAGCTTCTAATGTGGTAGGGGAGAGGTCATTGTATAGGGAGACTTCCGCCTCCTGATATCACCAAGAGGGTCTGGTCCTGGCCCGCTGCATGATGCGTTCTTTAAGGGGAAATGAGTGCAAACAGCAGATAATGTCTCTGGGGTCCCCATCTCTTATTCTAGGTCTTAGGGCCCTGTGTGCCCGCTCAAAGCGTATGTCTGGTGGTGCAGATGTCCCCAGAATTTGGAGGAAGAGCGCAGTGAGCAGCTCCTCCACATTCTCCGCCCCCTCACTCTCCGGTACCCCTCTTACCCGGATATTTGAGCGCCAGCTCCGTTTATCCAAGTCTTCCACTTGTCTGCGCAGTGTTAGTAACATGTTACCCTGCCTTGTCAGGGCTGTGTCTGCTGCTGATGTTTGGCTCTGTGCTGCTTGGGCCTGGATGCGGCCTCCTTGCTCCTCCAGATCCGTGCGCAGTGCTGTGACCGCGGATGTGAGGGATGCCGTGAGGGTAGCTGTCAGGGACTGCATGTCAGCCTTTGTTACCATGTTAGCTGCTAGTCTCCTGATTTCAGCTCCGATATCAGCCAGTGTGGGCTGCTCAGATTCCGAGCTGGAAGAAGCTGGGGAGACGGGCGCCATCTTGGAGCCATGTGCCTCGCGGCTCGGTCCCTGCGGGGTTTGGAGGAACCCGTCCATCGGTCCCAATGACAGCACCGGCGGTGCTGCCCTGGGGGTCTGCTGGCTCTCTGGTTTCTTTGTGCGGCCCATTGAGGTATGCTGGCGGGCTAAGTGTGGCTAATGTTAGCTAGGTGGCGAGGAGCTCGGGACTCACACGTCCATGCCGGTCGGACTGCAGGCCACACCCCTCAGTTTCCACAATGTGGCTAGCTGAATGGATTTCAGGTTGCAGCCCTTTCCGTCCGAGGTGTATGAGGTGTATGTCAGAAGAATATGACCATGAGTGGAACCTTTGGGCACGTACTGCAGAGGTTACACCCAGTCGTGCCAAGATTTCAGCTTTCAATTTGCTGTAGTTACTTGCATCCACTGGTTCTAGGTCATAGTATGCCTTCTGCGGCTCTCCGCTTAGGAACGGTGCCAGTATGCTTGCCCACTCATCAGCCGGCCATCCCTCCCTCTCAGCAGTGCGCTCAAATGCCAGAAGGTACGCCTCAACATCATCTGATGTAGTCTTTTTCTGAAGGTAGTGGCTTGCCCGAATTACCTTTGGCCCCTGGTATCTTCCATCAGAGTCTCCATTCAGCTTTTCAGAGATAGCTTGGATTTCCTGTTGTAGTCCCTGGGTGGCCTTTTGCTGCTCCTCACGGGCTACTTTAACCCCTTAAGGACACATGACATGCGTGACATGTCATGATTCCCTTTTATTCCAGAAGTTTGGTCCTTAAGGGGTTAAACATCTCAGCTTGTGTCACAGCAATCTGTTTCACCAAAGACTCAGTGCATTCCATCTGTGTTTTGGCCAGGATTTTAGCACACTCTGCCAGCACCAGCTGCTGCAGGGCTGCACTGTTTTCTGCAGCTCTACTGTTAGCCTCCTGTTGCACAGAGGTGGATTGGATCAGAGCCTTGATAACCTCCTCCATGTTGAGCTTTAAATTACTTCTACCCTCAGGCTTACGTGGTTGCCCGCATTCTCCACCATATGTAACAAACCACCTCTTTTACCAGTAGGATTTTGTCACAGATCTTACGGTAACCACAGCCTTCTACGGTAATCCTTGGCCATATGACCAAGAGAAGCTCGGCCACGCTACAGGAAGGGGAGGTAAGGAGAGAGGCAGTGCTGCAGCCTCTCTATAGAACGCTCAGACGGCTGCAGCATTTAAAGGGCCGACGATGGGGGCCTAGTTCACCTTATAGGAAGCGCCGGCCCTGAGTGTGATATAGAGTATTACTGCGCTATTATATCCGTGTGATATAAAGTATTACTGTGCTATATCAGTGTGATATAGAGTATTACTGCGCTATTATATGTAAAACAGTACCCCCTATGGACAGGTTTGATGGTGTTTTGGGAAGTTACAGGGTCAAATATAGCACGTTACATTTGAAATTCGCCAGATTGGTTACGTTGCCTTTGAGGCTGTATAGTAGCCCAGGAATTAAATTTACACCCATAATGGCATACCATTTGCAATATTAGACAACTCAAGGTATTGCAAATGGGGTATGTCCAGTCTTTTTTAGTAGCCATTTGGTCACAAACACTGGCCAAAGTTAGCGTTAGTATTTGTTTGTGTGTGAAAAATGCAAAAACCGCAATTTTTGGCCAGTGTTTGTGACTAAGTGGCTACTAAAAAAGACTGGACATATACCCCATTTGCAATACCTTGGGTTGTCTACTATTGCAAATGGTATGCCATCATACGGGTAATTTTCATTCTTGGGCTACCATAGGGTCACAAAGGCAAATTAACCAGTCTGGCGAATTTTAATGTGCAAAAAAATGAAACACAAGCCTTATATTTGACGCTGTAACTTTTGAAAACACCATAAAACCTGTACATGAGGGGTACTGTTGTACTCGGGAGACTTCGCTGAACACAAATATTTGTGTTTCAAAACAGTAAAAATTCTCACAGCAATAATATCGTCCGTGTAAGTGCTATTTGTGTTTGAAAAATGCTTTTTACTGGCGATATCATCGTTGTAATACATTTTACTGTTTTGAAGTACCCCCCATGTACAGGTTTTATGGTGTCTTGGAAAGTTATAGGGTTAAATATAGTGCTAGCAAATTAAATTCCCTATACTTTCGGCATGGGTTGTCAGCCAGGTCCCGCTAATTGTAATTAATTAAGAGACCTAATTATGTCAAAATAATACATAAATATAAGTGTAGAATTAATACATGTATATATATATACGTATGTGAGAATGAAAAGGTGTGCGCCTATATTTTTCATTCTTAGATATTTTCGCTGGCTGATTCACCCTGGTATGTGTCGTTAATTTTTTACTTTTTAAGGAAGAGTGCCAAACCTATCTTTATTTTCATATATACGTATGTGTATATATATGTATATATATATATATATATCTATATTTATTTCCTGGCCATATCCATGGCAGCACAACATTGGGGTAGCTCCTCCCTATCCCCATTGGACAGGAATAATAATTAAGCCGTATAAGTACCACCTCCTACCCCTCCTTCCCAGTCTTTCTTTCCTGTCCTATCCCTAGGACATGTGTCACGGTTCTCGCCGCGACATCCAGACTGCAAGTCGAGGTCGCCCCAGAAATACCCGATGAGGGATTTGAACCCAGGTACCTTGCTATCCTGAACCTGCTATTTTGCCTCTGAGCCACCATATTAGACGGGTGTGGGGGCGCCTCGTGCATCCAGTTCTCTCTAGGGCCCCTCCGCGCATTTCGTGGTTGTCTTTGGGGCCTGGGTTCTTGGTCCAGCGGCTCCAGTATCCAGTCTGGTACAGCTATGGGCGGGAGGTCTAGCCTTTGGAGGAAGCGCGGTATTTCGTCCGGCCAGCGTGCGGCGACCCATTTGTTTTGGTGTCTCACTTGGATGCTAAACGGGAAGCCCCATTTGTATGGGATATTGCGTTCCCTCAGCGCTGTGGTAACTGGTCTGAGAGCGCGTCTAGCTTCTAATGTGGTAGGGGAGAGGTCATTGTATAGGGAGACTTCCGCCTCCTGATATCACCAAGAGGGTCTGGTCCTGGCCCGCTGCATGATGCGTTCTTTAAGGGGAAATGAGTGCAAACAGCAGATAATGTCTCTGGGGTCCCCATCTCTTATTCTAGGTCTTAGGGCCCTGTGTGCCCGCTCAAAGCGTATGTCTGGTGGTGCAGATGTCCCCAGAATTTGGAGGAAGAGCGCAGTGAGCAGCTCCTCCACATTCTCCGCCCCCTCACTCTCCGGTACCCCTCTTACCCGGATATTTGAGCGCCAGCTCCGTTTATCCAAGTCTTCCACTTGTCTGCGCAGTGTTAGTAACATGTTACCCTGCCTTGTCAGGGCTGTGTCTGCTGCTGATGTTTGGCTCTGTGCTGCTTGGGCCTGGATGCGGCCTCCTTGCTCCTCCAGATCCGTGCGCAGTGCTGTGACCGCGGATGTGAGGGATGCCGTGAGGGTAGCTGTCAGGGACTGCATGTCAGCCTTTGTTACCATGTTAGCTGCTAGTCTCCTGATTTCAGCTCCGATATCAGCCAGTGTGGGCTGCTCAGATTCCGAGCTGGAAGAAGCTGGGGAGACGGGCGCCATCTTGGAGCCATGTGCCTCGCGGCTCGGTCCCTGCGGGGTTTGGAGGAACCCGTCCATCGGTCCCAATGACAGCACCGGCGGTGCTGCCCTGGGGGTCTGCTGGCTCTCTGGTTTCTTTGTGCGGCCCATTGAGGTATGCTGGCGGGCTAAGTGTGGCTAATGTTAGCTAGGTGGCGAGGAGCTCGGGACTCACACGTCCATGCCGGTCGGACTGCAGGCCACACCCCTCAGTTTCCACAATGTGGCTAGCTGAATGGATTTCAGGTTGCAGCCCTTTCCGTCCGAGGTGTATGAGGTGTATGTCAGAAGAATATGACCATGAGTGGAACCTTTGGGCACGTACTGCAGAGGTTACACCCAGTCGTGCCAAGATTTCAGCTTTCAATTTGCTGTAGTTACTTGCATCCACTGGTTCTAGGTCATAGTATGCCTTCTGCGGCTCTCCGCTTAGGAACGGTGCCAGTATGCTTGCCCACTCATCAGCCGGCCATCCCTCCCTCTCAGCAGTGCGCTCAAATGCCAGAAGGTACGCCTCAACATCATCTGATGTAGTCTTTTTCTGAAGGTAGTGGCTTGCCCGAATTACCTTTGGCCCCTGGTATCTTCCATCAGAGTCTCCATTCAGCTTTTCAGAGATAGCTTGGATTTCCTGTTGTAGTCCCTGGGTGGCCTTTTGCTGCTCCTCACGGGCTACTTTAACCCCTTAAGGACACATGACATGCGTGACATGTCATGATTCCCTTTTATTCCAGAAGTTTGGTCCTTAAGGGGTTAAACATCTCAGCGTGTGTCACAGCAATCTGTTTCACCAAAGACTCAGTGCATTCCATCTGTGTTTTGGCCAGGATTTTAGCACACTCTGCCAGCACCAGCTGCTGCAGGGCTGCACTGTTTTCTGCAGCTCTACTGTTAGCCTCCTGTTGCACAGAGGTGGATTGGATCAGAGCCTTGATAACCTCCTCCATGTTGAGCTTTAAATTACTTCTACCCTCAGGCTTACGTGGTTGCCCGCATTCTCCACCATATGTAACAAACCACCTCTTTTACCAGTAGGATTTTGTCACAGATCTTACGGTAACCACAGCCTTCTACGGTAATCCTTGGCCATATGACCAAGAGAAGCTCGGCCACGCTACAGGAAGGGGAGGTAAGGAGAGAGGCAGTGCTGCAGCCTCTCTATAGAACGCTCAGACGGCTGCAGCATTTAAAGGGCCGACGATGGGGGCCTAGTTCACCTTATAGGAAGCGCCGGCCCTGAGTGTGATATAGAGTATTACTGCGCTATTATATCCGTGTGATATAAAGTATTACTGTGCTATATCAGTGTGATATAGAGTATTACTGCGCTATTATATGTAAAACAGTACCCCCTATGGACAGGTTTGATGGTGTTTTGGGAAGTTACAGGGTCAAATATAGCACGTTACATTTGAAATTCGCCAGATTGGTTACGTTGCCTTTGAGGCTGTATAGTAGCCCAGGAATTAAATTTACACCCATAATGGCATACCATTTGCAATATTAGACAACTCAAGGTATTGCAAATGGGGTATGTCCAGTCTTTTTTAGTAGCCATTTGGTCACAAACACTGGCCAAAGTTAGCGTTAGTATTTGTTTGTGTGTGAAAAATGCAAAAACCGCAATTTTTGGCCAGTGTTTGTGACTAAGTGGCTACTAAAAAAGACTGGACATATACCCCATTTGCAATACCTTGGGTTGTCTACTATTGCAAATGGTATGCCATCATACGGGTAATTTTCATTCTTGGGCTACCATAGGGTCACAAAGGCAAATTAACCAGTCTGGCGAATTTTAATGTGCAAAAAAATGAAACACAAGCCTTATATTTGACGCTGTAACTTTTGAAAACACCATAAAACCTGTACATGAGGGGTACTGTTGTACTCGGGAGACTTCGCTGAACACAAATATTTGTGTTTCAAAACAGTAAAAATTCTCACAGCAATAATATCGTCCGTGTAAGTGCTATTTGTGTTTGAAAAATGCTTTTTACTGGCGATATCATCGTTGTAATACATTTTACTGTTTTGAAGTACCCCCCATGTACAGGTTTTATGGTGTCTTGGAAAGTTATAGGGTTAAATATAGTGCTAGCAAATTAAATTCCCTATACTTTCGGCATGGGTTGTCAGCCAGGTCCCGCTAATTGTAATTAATTAAGAGACCTAATTATGTCAAAATAATACATAAATATAAGTGTAGAATTAATACATGTATATATATATACGTATGTGAGAATGAAAAGGTGTGCGCCTATATTTTTCATTCTTAGATATTTTCGCTGGCTGATTCACCCTGGTATGTGTCGTTAATTTTTTACTTTTTAAGGAAGAGTGCCAAACCTATCTTTATTTTCATATATACGTATGTGTATATATATGTATATATATATATATATATATCTATATTTATTTCCTGGCCATATCCATGGCAGCACAACATTGGGGTAGCTCCTCCCTATCCCCATTGGACAGGAATTATAATTAAGCCGTATAAGTACCACCTCCTACCCCTCCTTCCCAGTCTTTCTTTCCTGTCCTATCCCTAGGACATGTGTCACGGTTCTCGCCGCGACATCCAGACTGCAAGTCGAGGTCGCCCCAGAAATACCCGATGAGGGATTTGAACCCAGGTACCTTGCTATCCTGAACCTGCTATTTTGCCTCTGAGCCACCATATCAGCTCTAGAGATAGCCAGAAGTACATCTTGCCTTGTATCCAGCACTGGGGGCTGGCCGTTATCTGTGGCTGCTCCTATACTCTTGCACACCTGAAGCTGATGGCCGTTAGCCAGGTATATAACCCTGCCTCTCCCAGAAGGCAGGGTCAGTTCATTGACTCTGGTTCACTTGTTTTGTTCCTGTCTCTCCGTATCTACGTTCCAGTGTTTCCTGTTTGATTCCGGCTTCTGACCTTGGCTCTGTTCTTGTTGTTCCTGTATTCTGGCATTCCCTGACCTCCGGCTTACCCACGACGATTCTCCTGCTCTTGTCCTTGTCTGTACTTCGACCTGGTTATCCTGAAACAGCCCCCGTGCACAGACTCACAGGCCAGGTGAGTTCTTCCCTGACCACCTCGGCCTGTGTTTAATTGCAAGGGTAAGCATATCTCTGCAAACTGGACTCCCACCAAGGTAAGCCCTGACAGAATGAACTGACCATAATGGAGTCTGCAGAGATGTCTCAATTGCTTACCCAGCAAGTATCCAGCCTGGCCCAGACTGTCTTGGAGCTGCAGCGAGAAGTTGGTTTTCTTAAAGGCACGGTACGCCCAGCCCTGGAACCTGGTTATCCTGAACCATTTACCGTTATGCCGGAGAGATTTGATGGTAACCGTGCTTCCTTCCTGTGCTTTAAAGTGGATTGTGAATTGGTGTTTTCCCTGAAGCCTCGGACTTATGCTAATGACTTCATAAAGGTCCGAGCAGCTATTAACCTGCTGTCTGGTAAAATTAAACAATGGGCTCATGAAATGTTGCAGTCTCAGAGTCCTGTCCTTGCTGGATGGGATGCTTTCATGACTGCCATGGAGGCACAGTGCAAGATTTCTAGCAAGACCGCTGTACCTAAACCAGCACCACGTCCCAGAGGATCCCAGATTCCCAGAAACAAAGGGAACCTATACCATTACCACAACCCCGTGCTGCCTCATTATGCTCCTGTTCCTAGGGAGGCCCCAGAGCAATCCTACCTTCCTCTTGACTCTGATGAACCTATGGAAATAGGATTGGTCCAGCGCAAGGTGACTACTGAAGAAAGAGACCGGCGGAGAAATCATGGCCTTTGTTTTTATTGTGGTGAAAGAGGGCACCTTATCTCACACTGCCCAATTCGCCCACATCGGCCAGAAACCGTTCAAGTTGGGGTTGTGCATACCCATCCGGCCAAGTCTGCACCTCTGCCTGAGAAATGCCAAAGTCACTGTCAGTCTGGTCCACGCTCCGTGACACATATGAGTACTCAGACCACGGTAGTTAATACTACCTGTGTTTCTCTAAAATCAGCTACCAGTGCCTCTGAAGTATCTCTGTCTCCAACCCCGGAAACATCTGTACCTCTTCTTGAAGAAACTGCTGTTCAAGCAAGCACCACTTCCTACCTGCCCAGAGGAGAATTACCTACCAATGCACCTAAGGAAAAAGGTACAGAGATACTGACTCCTGGGATCAAGGTACTTACAGCCTGCTCCAAGTCTGGTACCATAAAATCCCAGGATGTAAAAAGACTCTGCTCTGGATACCTGAATGATAAAGACTACCTGAGTGAGATTGAGACCGAAGATGAATACGATTTCCAAGAAGAGCCTGTTCACGCCCGGAGGGCGTTCTTGACGGGGGGGTACTGTCACGGTTCTCGCCGCGACATCCAGACTGCAAGTCGAGGTCGCCCCAGAAATACCCGATGAGGGATTTGAACCCAGGTACCTTGCTATCCTGAACCTGCTATTTTGCCTCTGAGCCACCATATCAGCTCTAGAGATAGCCAGAAGTACATCTTGCCTTGTATCCAGCACTGGGGGCTGGCCGTTATCTGTGGCTGCTCCTATACTCTTGCACACCTGAAGCTGATGGCCGTTAGCCAGGTATATAACCCTGCCTCTCCCAGAAGGCAGGGTCAGTTCATTGACTCTGGTTCACTTGTTTTGTTCCTGTCTCTCCGTATCTACGTTCCAGTGTTTCCTGTTTGATTCCGGCTTCTGACCTTGGCTCTGTTCTTGTTGTTCCTGTATTCTGGCATTCCCTGACCTCCGGCTTACCCACGACGATTCTCCTGCTCTTGTCCTTGTCTGTACTTCGACCTGGTTATCCTGAAACAGCCCCCGTGCACAGACTCACAGGCCAGGTGAGTTCTTCCCTGACCACCTCGGCCTGTGTTTAATTGCAAGGGTAAGCATATCTCTGCAAACTGGACTCCCACCAAGGTAAGCCCTGACAACATGTCGGTCTTTTAAAAGACTATAGAGATTTTCTTTTATGGCTTACCTGAGGATTAGTTCCTCTGGCCCCTGGAGAGTTCACCCTCTCTCCCCTGGGAAGTCTCCAGTATACGGCCCTGCGCAAAGGTGTCTCCCTGGAGAAAACCCCTTTAGTGACCGGGGTTTTTTCCTTTCTATAATCTTGCAATGACCCCAGGGGTAGCAAGTGAAGGACCATGGAATTAAGCTGGTTTTCTGATTGGATTTCCCCCCACCAGTAACAAGGTAATGGCTCAAGTGGATTTGTACTTACCACCAGGATCATTTTGCCAGTAAGTGGCCTGTTTCTCCCACTCTAAGGAACCTCCTTGTGCCTATAGTGTATGCTGTGCGCGTTCTGTGGTTCTTGTGCGCCTGCGCGGCGTTCGGGAGTTTCCTGTATGACTGCGCGGCGTTCGGGAGTCTCCTGTGCGCCTGCGCGGCGTTCATGAGCTCCTGTGCACCTGAGCGGCGTTCAGTAGTTTTTAGCGTTCGCGCGGCTTTTCATTCGGATAAGCGCGAAAAGTTTTTTCCCTATTATTATTTCTTATTTCTTATATTTTCTTCTTCTTGGTTTAAGTTTCACTGTTCCATCAATTATTTATAGATGGATTCTCGTTCAAGATCCAGGGAATCGGATTCTTCTCACCATAATAGGTCACAATCTAAGCAATATAGGTAAGCCATCTTTTCCGAAAAAAAAAAAAGAGTGGTAATGTACTAATAAGCACGTTTGGTGTATTGCAGTGCTAAAAGTACAAAGACTTCAGGATCGTCCAAAGGGAAGTCGCCCAAAAGGACGCTGTGCATATCCTGTGATAACAGAGCCATAGAAGGGAAACGTCTCTGTTCGGATTGTCTCTCAGCAGCTGCAGGACCTTCTCATTCAACACCGGACATTATGCAACTTATTAAGCATGCAGTTGCCCAGGGCATCAGAGAGGTTGGAAAGACCCACAAGCGACCTAGATATTCTGATCCCTCAGATTTGTCTCCAGGAAACTCGGAAGATGAGTTCATGGATTCAGCTTCGCTGAGAGACCTAGCTTTTTCCTCGGAGGAGGATGCTATGCCAGATCCTGACTTCCTGGTACCTGCGGAAGTGGATCATTTAATTGCACGGGTCAGAGAAACCCTCACCTTAAAGTGATACCGGAGAAACTGACGGAAGCCAAGCACAGAGAGATGGACACAGGTTTCTTCAGGAAGGAAGAGATTATTTATTCGGTTCACCGATCGGGACTCAGAGGGACTAATGTCACCAAAATACAACAGGTTCTGAGCCCCGGACAATAGTGCAGGCTCCTTATATAGGCACATAAATCATCCCATATTAAGCTCCACCCGCACATTCTCTTGACCAATCATAACAAATAAGAACTAACTTCCTGCTTGACCGCATGGCTTGTCCAGCACAATGGAGGAGGGGAATACTACATCCTGTATTCTCGCACATGCTCCGTACACTACTGATCGTATCTTGCCACGTGCAACCGACCGACCGATACGTCAGCATATGCACGTACACATGCCACGTGGTAATCTCGGCCTACTAAATTTATTTTTACCGAGATTCCACCACATTCCCCCCTTTGATGCCTCTTGATATTTCACAATTACTTGAGGCATTACTTAACCTTGGTTTGCATACACCTCAGGTTACCATGAACCAGACCAGACTTTTCCTATGATGTGAATCCCTCAACACTCCTCTTCCTGCATTGGTTCTCCCTGATCTAGAGCCTTATATTTATATATAGCCATTATCTGTGCTGCAGCCTTTCTTTCTGCTATATTTTCTATCAGGCTTTGCACAGACCTAACTACTAAGGGAATAAGACATGGCAGGAGTAGACACAACATTAAAATCAGTATGACTCCGCCTACCAATGCCTTAAGCCCTCCAAACTGCTCATACCAGTTACCAAACCAACTACTTGGATTATACCCTTTCCATACCTGAGTAGGCACATGCGCTAGTTTAACCATATGGCTAGTAAGCTCAGCTATTGCTTGCCCTTCATCATCTATTTGAAGACAGCAATTGCTCAGGTTAAACTTCCCACATACACCTCCCTCTACTGCCAATAGGTTATCCAAGGCTAATCTATTTTGGTACACTGCTGTCCTCATCTTGGTATTATGTTTAGCTAGAAGATTGAGCGCTTGTGAGGTCTCATTAGTAATAATCTCAACCACCGCCTGTAATCTTATAATGCGGTTGAGCATATAAATTGGGGTTCTATATCCGAAGGTACCATCCTCTGCCCACGTGGCTGGCCCATAGTAATCTATAATACGCTGGGGAGGCCATTCATTATCTTCCCAGGCGCCTATCTCTATGGGTCCCCTTTTCTTCCTATGATTCACATCATACACTTTAACACCCAAAGTCTCACCTGTTTCAATGGGTAACAAGAAGAAAGATGGTTTGAGCATACCTAACACACATGCCCCTTCCCAGTCCTGTGGCAACTCCGAATAGGCCTTCTTACCACAGATCCAGTACAAATTTGCTGGGGCTTTCCAACTAGATGTGATGGATAAATCAAACCATATGTCCTTTAAATTGGCATATCTTGCAAACGGGTTAGATGGTTCTGAGACATTTGAAGCCGACCACCACATTGTATTCTTTGTATCATCATCATAAGCTTTTTGCCCTAGACAAGTTAATTCTCCTACAGAAGTATTATACATCATTCCTTTCCTTGCTATGCAAACATAACCTATGATGGAGGTCTTTAATCTCCACTCAGATTTACCTCTAACACTCATCTGATCATCGGCTTGTGAGGATATTAATTGTTCAACTGCCTCAGAACCGGACATTACCTCCTTTGCTTCCCAAGGCCATTGGTCTCCCATGTTAGTACCTCCACACACATAGCAGTTGGTAACATTAAGACTACCGGCAATACTTTCGGCTAAATCTATGAACAGGTTTTTAGCGTTATGGGGGATCTTATTATCTATACTCATCTCTTCATAAAACGAGTGGAATACCTGATGAGTCTGGGAGGTTACCGTATCGGTCTCTATCCCTATAAACAATACTGTCCCAGGGTCTAAACCCGTCCCGTATATTTGAAACCCAATTAAATTACCATATCTATCTAAGAATTGGTCAGGATTGTTTATAAGAATATGGACTGGATTACATTCCATAGACTTACAGTATGGATTGGTAGGCAACTTAGTCACAATCATGTCCTTGTCCGCTGTCTGTCCCCAAGTTGCCCACCCCACACAAGACCAATATGGGCAAAAATTATATTCTCTATTTGGGCATCTAGGACTCACATACTTATTTTTACTGCTGGGACAAATATATTTATCATTAGACCCATACGTTCTCTCCCATCTAAGATCCCCACATACATTCCACGGCTTCCAAATTGTACGGGGTTGATACTCCGGATTGAAGCACTTAGGTTCTCCTATCCCTAAATGGCATACACTATACTCTACATTTAAGTATCGACACCTAGACACATCACCTTTACACTCATATTGCGAATGCCAAATTAGGGTCTGGGAAATATGGTTACCTGTTCTTGTAGTCTTAATGCATACCTCACAGCTAGGAGTGTCGGTACCTCCTGAATATAAAAATACATCTAAATAAACATTATCATAAGCACATCTTTCGTCGCACATCTTTCGTCGGCATCCTCAGTCTTCGTCCGTGCGATGGCACCTCAGCTTCCAGGATGTAAGGGCTGCAGGGAATGGAGTTCTGCTCGTCTTCACAGGGGTCCCTTCGAGACTTTCCTGGCTTTTAGATCACTCGTTGGTGAGCAGACAGGCTTTATTATGGCCGTCTCAACACTCACTTACCAATCTCTGAAACAATAAAATTTGTAATCCACAAGGTTCCTCGTCACTCCGACTGAGTCGTGCGCTTTAACCGGATCTTGCAGGGATTATCTGGATCTGCTGTAGCTTGCCAAGAATCGACCGCTGCTGGTTTAACCCTCGAGTGATGAATCCACGGAGTCACTTCAGCCACTTTTATCGCTGTAGGGGTAGACAAAAGAACAACATAAGGACCTCTCCACTTGGGCCCTAACGGTACATTATTCCACTCTTTAATCCACACTTGGTCTCCAGGGTGGTAACTATGAACTGGGGGATAAATATTCACAGGTAATCTATCTTGTACCCATTTCTGTACCTCCTCCATAGTCTTACCCAACTCTACAACCTGCTGCCGGGTAATTCCTTCTCCCAACTGACTCAAATCCCCCCTTAAGTTACCAAGTACGGGAGGTGGACGCCCATACATGATTTCAAAAGGAGAGAGACCCATCCTTCTGGTAGGTGTACTGCGAATTCGCAACAGAGCTATAGGCAAAAGGACGTTCCACTTAAGTTGGGTTTCCTGACACATCTTTGCCAACTGATTCTTAATAGTTCTATTCATTCTCTCTACCTTACCAGAACTCTGAGGTCTATGTGCCGTATGAAGTCTCCACTTTATACCAAGCATATGAGTCAGTTGTTGTAGGCACTGATGAACAAAAGCTGGACCATTGCCCGATCCTATAGAGCAGGGTAGTCCATATCGGGGTATTATTTCTCGTAGCAGGAATCTCACAACTTCTCCTGCTTTCTCTGTACGAGTAGGACTGTCAGGATTGGGACAGGGATCCAACACGCAGAGTACAAACAGGTACAGGATACGTATACCGGACCTTAGAATGGCCGGACTAACGTACGGAGAGTATAGAGAATGGTCAGAGACAAGCCGAGGTCGAGGGAACTAGAGGACAGGTAAGCGAGGAACAAGCCGGGTCAAGGATAACAGAGATAAACAGAGTAAGTCAAACAAGCCGGGTCGGAACCAAAGGGATAACTGAAAACACCAGAGCACTGTGTGACTAGGCAGGCTAGAACCACGACAGGGCAATGAGCAATAGAGAGAAGCACTGTTAAATACCCTGGTTCAGAAGGGTAGACACGCCTCCAACGAGTCCTGATTCGTCTCCAACCAATTGAGTGACAGGTCGTTCCGGGTTGGCGTCATGACGTCGACTTCCGGACGTCATGCTAGAAAAGGAAGTGACTCCCTCGCGGCCGGCGTTTATGTGACCGGGTGGACCGCGAGGAACAGGGGAAACAGGCCGTCCGGATGGATAAACGTCTAAGTCTCTACCTCTCTCAGAGGCAGAGACTTCAGGTACCCTGACAGTACCCCCCCTCTCAGATACGCCCACCGGGCGGAATGAACCGGGACAAGATGGGAAGCGGGAGTGAAACGCCCTGCGGAGACGAGGAGCATGAACATCCTCTTGAGGTACCCAACTCCTCTTCTCAGGACCATATCCCCTCCAATCGACCAGATATTGTACTCTCCCCCGGGAGATTCGGGAATCGATGATAGCGTTAACCTCATACTCCTCCTGACCCTCCACCTCAACAGGGCGAGGGGAGGAGACCGTGGAGGAAAATCTGTTACAGACTAGTGGTTTCAGCAATGAAACATGAAATGAGTTAGGGATGCGTAAGGCAGATGGAAGAGCTAGACGATACGCAACTGGGTTAATTCGAGTCAGCACCCTGTAAGGTCCAATATAACGAGGAGCGAACTTCATGGAAGGAACTTTCAAACTAATGTTTCTTGTACTCAACCATACTCTATCACCTGGAACAAACACCGGAGCCGCCCTTCTACGTTTATCAGCGTGTTTCTTAACCAGCATAGAATTGTGCAGAAGAATTTGTCGAGTCTGATCCCACAACTTCCTCAAATTGGCAACATGAACATCAACCGACGGTAACCCTTGGGAAGGGGAAGCCGAGGGAAGAATAGATGGATGAAAGCCATAATTCATGAAGAAGGGGCTTGAATGAGTAGAATCACAAACAAGATTGTTGTGTGCAAACTCCGCCCAAGGAATCAAACCAACCCAATCGTCCTGGTGTTCAGAAACAAAACAACGTAAATATTGTTCAATCTTTTGGTTGGTGCGTTCAGCAGCTCCGTTAGACTGAGGATGATAGGCAGAAGAGAAATTCAATTTGATACCCAGTTGAGAGCAGAAGGACCTCCAAAAACGGGAAACAAACTGGGAACCTCTGTCAGATACAATTTGGGAGGGTATCCCATGTAAACGAAAAATCTCCCTTGCAAATATCTCTGCCAATTCGGGGGAAGACGGGAGTTTAGGCAGAGGAACGAAGTGAGCCATCTTGGTGAATCTATCAACCACGGTGAGGATAACAGTCTGTTTTTTAGAGATAGGTAAATCGACAATGAAGTCCATAGCTAAACAGGACCATGGTTTCTCTGGAACCTCTAAGGGATGCAGAAATCCACATGGGAGCGTATGAGGTTGCTTAGTCTTAGTACAGACCTCACACGTACCGATGAAATCCTTAACATCCTTACGCAAAGCAGGCCACCAGAAATCTTTGGAGATTAAAGCATACGTCTTGCGAATGCCAGGGTGCCCAGCTACCTTGCTGTTGTGGAAACACCGTAACACTTCCAGTTGGAGACCAGGAGGAACGAAGTGTCTATCCCCAGGAGTCTGTTTAGGAGCTAGATGTTGTAACTTCATGATCTCGGCAAGCAAAGGAGAATGAATACTGAGATTCGTGTTGGCGATGATATTACATTTAGGGACTATCGAGGAAAGAACTGGCTCAACTATAGTGGACGGTTCATATTGGCGAGATAAAGCATAGGCCTTGGAGTTCTTAGAACCAGGTCTATAAGTAAGCACATAATTGAAGTGAGTCAGGAATAAGAACCAACGAGCTTGTCTGGCGGATAGGCGCTTAGCCTCCCCAATATAGGACAAGTTCTTGTGGTCCGTTAAAATAGTAACAGGATGTAAGGTCCCTTCTAATAAATGTCTCCACTCCTTTAGGGCCATAATGACCGCTAACAGTTCCCTGTCACCGATGTCATATCTGCTTTCAGGGCCAGATAGTTTCTTAGAGAAAAAAACACAAGGGTGTAATGGTTTGTCCACCCCTAACCTTTGTGACAGGACAGCACCTACTCCCGTCTCAGAGGCATCGGCCTCGAGTAGGAACGGCAGAGTCGTATCAGGATGGACTAAAATTGGGGCAGAAGCAAAAAGTTCCTTGAGAGTCTTGAAAGCAACAAGGGCCTCAGTAGACCAGGTCTTAGTATCAACCCCTTGTTTGGTCATATTGGTAATAGGCGCAATAATAGAAGAGTATCCCTTAATAAAGCGCCTATAATAATTAGAGAAACCAATAAACCTCTGAATAGCCTTGAGTCCTTTAGGCAATGGCCAATCTAAAATAGATTGGAGTTTGTCAGGATCCATCTTAAAGCCTTCCCCAGAAATCACGTACCCAAGAAAGTCTATCTGAGACTGGTCAAAACTGCATTTCTCCAATTTACAGTATAAGCCATGTTGCAGAAGTTTGTGCAATACCTTTCTGACTTGTCTGTGGTGGGTCTCAATCTCCCTAGAGTGTATAAGTATGTCATCCAGGTATACAATAACACAATCATGTTGAAACTCCCTAAGGACTTCATTAATCAAATCCTGAAATACTGCCGGAGCATTACAGAGACCAAATGGCATAACCGTGTATTCATAGTGACCATAACGGGTATTGAACGCTGTCATCCACTCGTGTCCATGCTGGATTCTCACCAAGTTATACGCCCCTCTGAGATCTAACTTGGTGAAAATTTTAGAGCCCTTTAAACGATCAAACAGCTCGGTAATCAAAGGAATGGGATAGGCATTTCTGATGGTTATCTTATTCAAACCTCGGTAATCAATACAAGGTCTCAGAGTACCATCTTTCTTTTTAACGAAAAAAAAACCAGCCCCGGCGGGGGAAGAGGATCTCCTAATAAATCCTTTTTCTAGATTCTCACGAATATATTCCTCTAGAACTAAGTTCTCTTGAGTGGATAGAGGATATACATTGCCCCTCGGAGGCATAGTACCAGGTAGGAGCTTAATTTTACAATCAAATGACCTGTGTGGAGGTAAGGTATCAGCATTCTTCTTGTCGAATACTGCTTTTAAGTCCTGGTAGAGGAACGGTATTTGTCTCTCTGTAGACTGAGTGGAACTACCTGGTGTGTTTATTACAGCCAATGGAGATACCCTGCGTAAACACCTCTCCTGGCAGCCCTGACCCCATGAGAGTATCTCCCCTAACTCCCAATCGATAATAGGGTTATGTCTCTTTAACCATGGGTACCCCAGGACTATGGGGACAGAAGGGGACGAAATGAGCATAAGTGATAAGTTCTCCTCGTGTAAGATACCAACAGTTAAATTAACGGGTATGGTCTCACGGAAGATAACAGGCTCAAGTAAAGGTCTACCATCTATGGCCTCAACGGCCAAGGGTGTATCCCTTAACTGGGATGGGACAGTGTGTTTAGTGGCAAAGGCTTGGTCGATAAAATTCTCAGCAGCTCCGGAATCTATCAAAGCCATAGTCTTAACTACTCCCTTCTCCCAAGTTAAAGAAACTGGTAGCAGAAGCCTGTGATCTTTATAATTATGAGTAGAGGACAAAATAGAAACACCCAAGGCCTGTCCTCTAGAGAAACTTAGGTGCAAGCGTTTCCCGATAGCCCGTTCAAAAATACATCTATATAAGCCTGCTCATTCCACTTAACTTCTGACGCCAGAGACCTGAACTCTAGTGCATAATCCACAAGTGTTCGGTTCTCCTGTCTCAGGTGCAACAGTAATCTGGCTGCATTGACCTTTCTACCAGGGGGGTCAAAAGTTCTTCTAAAGGCAGCTACAAAGGCATTATAATTATATACTAACGGGTTATCGTTCTCCCATAGTGGGTTGGCCCATCTCAGAGCTTTCTCAATGAGTAAGGTGATAATAAATCCAACCTTTGCCCTATCAGTAGGATAGGAATGAGGTTGCAATTCAAAGTGGATACTAATCTGGTTTAAAAAACCACGACACTTCTCAGGTGAACCACCATAACGTACTGGTGGGGTAATGCGAGAGGAGGCACCTACAGTGGCTACCTCTAGGCCAGAACTTACAGGGGAGATAGAGGTAGTACGTGTCTCCTCTGGTGGATTATTGGCACGAGATAATAACGCCTGTAGCGCTAGTGCCATTTGATCCATTCTGTGTTCCATGGCTTCGAACCTAGGATCAGAGGGACCAAGGTGACTGTTTGTACCTGCAGGATCCATTGGCCCTGTCGTAATGTCAGGATCAGGAACAGGGATCCAACACGCAGAGTACAAACAGGTAAAGGATACGTATACCGGACCTTAGAATGGCCGGACTAACGTACGGAGAGTATAGAGAATGGTCAGAGACAAGCCGAGGCCGAGGGAACGAGAGGACAGGTAAGCGAGGAACAAGCCGGGTCAAGGATAACAGAGATAAACAGAGTAAGTCAAACAAGCCGGGTCGGAACCAAAGGGATAACTGAAAACACCAGAGCACTGTGTGACTAGGCAGGCTAGAACCACGACAGGGCAATGAGCAATAGAGAGAAGCACTGTTAAATACCCTGGTTCAGAAGGGTAGACACGCCTCCGACGAGTCCTGATTCGTCTCCAACCAATTGAGTGACAGGTCGTTCCGGGTTGGCGTCATGACGTCGACTTCCGGACGTCATGCTAGAAAAGGAAGTGACTCCCTCGCGGCCGGCGTTTATGTGACCGGGTGGACCGCGAGGAACAGGGGAAACAGGCCGTCCGGATGGATAAACGTCTAAGTCTCTACCTCTCTCAGAGGCAGAGACTTCAGGTACCCTGACAAGGACATGCTTCTACCCAGCCTGAATAGGTGCACACAACTACTAGTAGGTAGCGATGTCCACCAGATTTAGGCATTACTGTATAGTCAATTTGTAGATCGGACATAGGGAGTCCCCCCATAAACTGAACTCCTGGTGGCTTTACTGGTCCTTGCCTTGCATTATTTTTAGCACACGTTACACATCTTCGTACAATGGCTTGAGTTAAGTTGGACAATCTTGGTATGTAGAAATGTTTTCTGAGAGATTCTTCTGTACTATCTCTTCCAGAATGCGTCCCGTTATGATAGTTTTGGACGATTTCTACCGCTAGTGATGCTGGAATAACTATTCTCCCATCTTCTAACTGATACCATTTGTTCCCCAAATACTTTCCAGGTTCAGTCTTTAACCACTCTTCTTCTTGAGCTGTATAAACCGGAGTCCATTGAGACAGTGGAGTTGGAATAAGAGCAGCTATATGTTCCACATATTCCTGTCTTCCTGATTCAGCGGCACGCTTAGCTGCACTATCTGCCATCCGATTTCCTTTGGTTACATCACCATCTCCTCTCAGATGCGCTCGACAATGTATAATACCGACTTCTTTCGGTTCCCATACTGCTTCCAATAGTTGTAGTATTTCAGCTGCGTACTTGATTTCTTTGCCCTCTGAATTCAATAGTCCTCTTTCTTTATACAAAGCTCCGTGGGCATGAGTGGTTAAAAACGCATACTTGGAGTCCGTGTAGATGTTTACTCTTAAACCTTCAGCCAATTGTAATGCTCGTGTCAGTGCTATCAATTCTGCCTTTTGTGCTGATGTTCCTTTTGACAGTGGCCGAGCTTCTATGACCTTATCTATCGTTGTTACTGCGTATCCTGCATAGCGAATCCCTTCTTTCACATAACTGCTACCGTCTGTATAATATTGGACATCGGGGTTCTGGATGGGAAAATCACGAAGATCTGGTCTACTTGAAAATACTTCATCCATCACTTCCAAACAATCGTGTTGACTTTCAGTAGGTTGCGGCAGAAGGGTAGCTGGATTTAAGGTATTTACAGTCTCTAAATGCACTCTTGGGTTTTCACACAACATTGCTTGATACTTGGTCATACGGCTGTTACTAAACCAATGATTTCCTTTGTAATCCAACAACGTCTGTACTGCATGTGGAACTCATACATAAAGTTCTTGACCTAGAGTGAGTTTATCGGCTTCAGCTACCAGCAGGGCGGCTGCAGCTACGGCTCTTAGACAAGGTGGTAGTCCGCTGGCCACTGCGTCCAGTTGCTTAGACATATAGGCAACAGGTCTTTGCCATGATCCCAAGTACTGTGTCAATACTCCCACAGCCATTCTTCTTTGCTCGTGTACATACAGGTAGAATGGTCGTGTGTGATCAGGTAGACCTAATGCTGGGGCACTCATCAAAGCCTTCTTCACATCTTCAAATGCCGTTTGCTGTTCTTGAGTCCATAAGAAGGGGTCGTGTTCTGTACCCTTGATAGCTGCATACAAAGGTTTTGCCAATATCGCATAACTGGGAATCCATATCCTACAGAAGCCTGCTGCCCCCAAGAATTCTCGCACTTGTCTTCTATTCTTGGGTGTTGGTATTTGGCACACAGCTTCTTTTCTCTCTGGCCCCATTATTCTTTGACCTTCAGAGATATGGAATCCCAGATATTTGACAGTTGGTAGACACAACTGAGCCTTCTTCCTAGACACCTTGTATCCTGCCTTCCAGAGAATGTGTAGTAGATCGTGCGTTGCTTGCTGACATATTTCCCTTGTGACTGCGGCTATCAACAAGTCATCTACATATTGTAACAATACACACTCTCCTTGGATGGACTCGAAATCCAGTAGATCTTGACTTAGAGCTGAACCAATTAGGGTAGGTGAATTTTTAAACCCTTGGGGCAGTCTTGTCCAAGTCATCTGGCGTTTTGAGCCCGTTACAGCATTTTCCCATTGAAAAGCAAAGATACATTGGCTTTCTGCGGCAATTCGGAGGCAAAAGAAGGCATCTTTGAGGTCTAAGACTGTAAAATAGGTAGCCCCGCCCGGAATTAAAGCAAGCAGGTTATACGGATTGGGCACAACTGGGTGTATACTAACAACCGCATCATTGACTGCTCTCAAGTCCTGCACAGGGCGATACTCATCTGTACCGGGCTTTTGAACAGGCAGCAATGGGGTGTTCCAGGGGGAAGTACAGAATTTTAGGATACCATACCGTATGAACTTATCCAGATAAGATTGAATGTTCTTCTTAGCCTTCTGCGGGATGTGATATTGTCGTAGGCTTACTGGATAAACCCCAAGTTTTAGTTCGATTTTAATAGGTGGAATATTGCGGGCCAGTCCTGGTGGGTTGTTCTCTGCCCAAACTCCTGGTATGTTGAATAAGGATTCATCACTCCTAGGGTTTTGGCTAGTCAACGCTGTATAAAGTCGCCACTCTTCTTCCTTTGGTACGGATAATGTCATAATACCTGAAGGTCCATTAAACTTTAAGGATGTTGTTCCGTTTGGTAGGAACGTAATCTGCGCTTGTAATTTGGATAGCATATCACGTCCCAACAATTGGACTAGACATTCAGGCATGTAAAGGAATTGATGTTTTACTACGTGGCCTCCCAATGTACAGAGTCGACTTTTAAGAACCGGTTTTGCAGCACTTCTTCCAGTTGCTCCTATTACGGTAATAGTTCTTCCAGATGGAGGAGCAACTAGGTCAGTCACCACCAAATGTTCAGCACCAGTGTCGATCATGAATGCACTCCTTTTTCCCCCTATTGATACATCGACCATAGGCTCCGCTCGACCAAGGGGGATGGAGCCCGGTCGGTATCAATAGCTCTCCATGACCGTGTCAGCCAATCCTACAAATCCCTATCTTCTCTATCGCGGGACCTTTGCGCTGCGGGATAGTATCTATCTTCTCTTACACTTCCTCTGTTACCACTATTACTCCCTCCGGGACCTCCTCTACCTCTCGCTCTGCCTCTAAAGTTTCCATAACCTGCCCTGGGTGGGTCTCTCTCGTATTGCTCTCTTTTCGGACACTCGCTTCTCCAATGCCCTTCTTCTCTGCAATACGCGCACTGATTCCTACTCAGGGGCTCCCTATTCCACCTACTATCGCCTCTATCTGGGCCCCGTCTATCTACGCCTGCGATTGCTACCGCTAGCATATCCGCCTTTTTACGCATCTTGCGCTCTTCCTCTTTCTTACTTTCTGATTCCCTATTCATATACACCTTATTCGCTACCTCCATTAGTTGGGTAATGGACATTCCTGCAAACCCTTCTAACTTCTGTAGCTTGCGCTTAATATCTCCATAAGCTTGGCTGACAAAGGCAGAGTTTACCATTCGGGAATTATCAGTGTCTTCCGGATTAAAGGGGGTATACAAGCGGTATGCCTCCAATAATCGGTCATAAAAGACACTGGGCGCTTCATCACTTTTCTGAATCACCTCAACTGTCTTCGACATATTTATGGCTTTCTTCCCTCCGGCTTTCATGCCAGCAATTATAGCGTCTCTATAGGCTTTTAGTCGAACCATATCTGCGCCATTAACATTCCAGTCGGGATCGGTATTAGGATAATGAGTTGCGGCCCATGCTGCTGGATTTGCTTGGTTTAAAGTACGGGCTTCTTCCTCCAGCGCTTTAATGGCCGCTTGGTTAATCCTAGTCCTCTCCTCGTTATTAAACAATGTCATTAATAATTGCTGGCAATCAGCCCAAGTTGGATTATGCGTCTGGACTATCGAGGTGAACAGGTCGGTCATGGCTTGTGGCTTTTCAGTATACGAGGAATTGTGGGTCTTCCAATTCAAGAGATCGGTAGTCGTGAACGAGACATATACGAAGACTGGGTCAGCATATACCATTTGACCTAAAGCATTAAGATAGGCTGACCCAGGATTCAAACGAAGAGGCATCTGGTAATGTTTGGGTTGTTGGGTACCGGTCAGTTGTCGGGTTAGTATAGGGCTTCGTGGAGGGGCGTCGGTTAGGGGTTCCGGTCGGGGGGTAATAAGGCGTGGGGATAGAGAAGCTTCATCATGGGGAAGGCCGGTGAATAAAATATTCCGGGCCGGGCTAGAGGAAGCCTGACCGGAAGCTTGAAATGGCGCCAAATCGGAATAGATGGACTTAACGGGGGCTGGTGTCGGACGGGGAGGTTTATTACGACGTGGGGTGGATTCTGAGCTAGAGGAGGAAGTAGATGGATGAGGGGGTGTGGAACTTCCTGTACTTGTATCACCTTCCTCTATAGGGAAATAAGGGGGCGGCATAGGGATCTCGGACTCAGGGGGCGTGTCCAAAATGGGCTTAACCGTGGTCCTAGTGGACAAACAAGTCCTGGCCACCATGAGGCGACATTGCTCCTCGTGGCATATCCGGACCCATCTTGGCAAGTCGTTTACGGCCTGCCTCCAACAATCAATGTATGGAATCTGTCCGTAAAGTTCAGGCCTACCTGATACAGCCACGTGTACACGCTGTACCAGATTTGGATCCAAACTGCCACGTGGCGGCCATGCCGCAACCAAAGTAGGCCATTCCCTAGTGCACAAAGTGATCAAACGGGCAGGAGACATTTTAACCCTAAAATCACATACTGTGAACCCCTTTTTAAAATTCTTTACCATACAACCTAAGGGATCCAAAATCGTTGACTCCGACGCGCCCATACTTATCAATGGAGCGTCGTTGACAACGAATGCTGTACACACGCTCTATTCAACAGTCACACCCATTTCTTCCGGCAACAGCACCACGTGGTACAGTTACCAAATGAAACGTACACAATAACACAATAAAAACACTCAGGGAATTCCCGTACACACACAGCTGTTACACCAGTCACTAAGTAATCAATATTATGCCCTTTGGCGAAACTATACCGTCACCCACGCTATAATTCTCTATATATGAATTACCCGTCTATAACACACCCCAGTAACATCGTCTTTTACAAACAGCAGTTACAGTACGGTTAGCATAGGTCAAAGTACAATTTAAGGTCACAATACAATTATTAGTGGTTATGGTGTTAAACATGCAATAGACGACAATTATTAGTACTTATATACAGTATCAGTAAATATACAGGGTTATGGTACCGTGCACTATAATACAGCAACACACTATTAACACTCTCGCTAGACGGCAGAGCTCACGCTATCTAGCAAGATATACACGTTACTAAACAATCTTTAACACATATACAATCCCAACTAATCTATTGGCCAGTACCTTGATGGACTACCTAAAACTATCTACATCCGTTTTGGTTAGCCACACTGCCCAAGCACCACATATAGCGAACTAGAGGGCGGAATTTACAACAGAACCCTTTTAGTCTTTCTACTCTATCAATAGTCTAGTGGGTTCCAAATTTACACGCCTTCCCACTTAGCCAAGATAGGTTGAGATCTAGCAAACGATAATGTACATCAGAGTCTGCTTAGTCTCCCGGTCCCTCCGACCTAGCGAACAAATTGTACACCCTAGAACGCTAGTCTAGACAAGACACCGGTGTCCGGCTAGGGCTATTTACACAGAACCCCGCCTGACTCCAAACCAAATCAAACAGTCTTACTAAAGAGCGTTTGATTGAACGGTGCGCCTTCGCTCCTTCCCTCCGACAGAGGGGGCAGATTCCATACACAGATTTAAACCCCTTATGGGCCTACCGCACAATCGGTATACCCCTAGTGGGTCCGCCGTCTAAAACAGCGGTCGTCTTACCTCCTCGTTCCTAAACCTGAGTTCACACTCATCGACGGGGACACCCCAGCACTTACTACGTAGAGGCCGATGATCTCCTGGACAACAGACCAGTGGCGCCGAGACGAAGGGAGGTCCACGCAGAAGTTCAGGGGTGCAGCCGTAGAGAACGTGGGCAAAGATAGACCGTCTCACGCCTCTGCTTCTCAGCTACCGTTGAACGATGAGCTTCCCGGCCAATGCACCAAATGATACCGGAGAAACTGACGGAAGCCAAGCACAGAGAGATGGACACAGGTTTCTTCAGGAAGGAAGAGATTCTTTATTCGGTTCACCGATCGGGACTCAGAGGGACTAATGTCACCAAAATACAACAGGTTCTGAGCCCCGGACAATAGTGCAGGCTCCTTATATAGGCACATAACTCCTCCCATATTAAGCTCCACCCGCACATTCTCTTGACCAATCATAACAAATAAGAACTAACTTCCTGCTTGACCGCATGGCTTGTCCAGCACAATGGAGGAGGGGAATACTACATCCTGTATTCTCGCACATGCTCCGTACACTACTGATCGTATCTTGCCACGTGCAACCAACCGACCGATACGTCAGCATATGCACGTACACATGCCACGTGGTAATCTCGGCCTACTAATTTTATTTTTACCGAGATTCCACCACAAAAGGAACCCTCGGAGGAGGAACCCTCTACGTTTAACCGCTATTTCTCTGATCTTAGAAGGAAAAGAGCGGCTTTCCCTGTGCATCCCACAATTAGTGATCTTATTAAAGAAGAGTGGTCCAGATCTGATAGGAGATCATCTGCAAAAGGGAAGTTCTCCAGATTATATCCATTTGATCCCAAAGATGCAGAAACATGGCATCTTCCATCCAAAGTTGATGCTGCAGTTGTCAGACTAGCCAAGCACACTACCCTACCTGTGGACGATGCAGGTTCCTTCAGGGATCCAATGGATCGTAAGATGCCATACTACCTTTCCAAATCCTATGTAGTGTCAGGCACGAGTCTCCACCCTGCTGTTGCTCTCACGTCAGTTACAAGAGCTATGAAGGTTTGGCTACAGGAGCTGGAGGAGGACATCAGGAGTGGCAGAAGCCGTTCCTCCATTGTGGATGGCCTAAGAGATATGCGTCTAGCCATTGATTTCTCATCAGAGGCAGCAGTGGATCTAGTAAGGAATCTTGCTAGAAATATGTCCTTCTCGATTTCCTCCAGACGTGCGCTTTGTCTCAGATCTTGGGCAGCCGATGCTTCCTCCAAGAATAGTTTGTGTTCCTTGCCATTCCACGGGAGTATGTTGTTTGGTAAGAATTTGGACGAATGCATTAAGAGGGCAGCTGAAGGAAATAAAGCCTTTCTACCTCAGGAGAGGAAATATAAAGGATCCTTTTGTGCCCGGAAAGAGTACCATTCCTTTCGAGACAGTAGGTCATACAAGCCGGGTAGAGAATATTCCAGATTTCAACCTGGGAAAGGAGCCCCATCTGGAAGGCGGTTCTTCTTCCTCCAAAAATCCGAGTAATTTATGACTACATAATTCCCAAATCCGAAGATGTTGGGGCTTGTCTTCTCCAATATCTACCGATATGGGACAAATCCACAAGCGACGGTTGGGTGCTGGATATTATTCGGAGAGGATACCTTCTAGAATTCTTTGAACATCCTTGTAAGGAAACCAAGTTTAACCAAACCTAGTTCGGTAGTTTCCTCCCGGACGGTCAGAGCCTAAGGTAGCGAGAGTCCGGTTCGGTAGTTACAGGAACGAAATCCATACGGAATATAACAGCTGCATAAGATAATTCCCTTGTTACAGCATACGAATTCCAAATAACAGTCAGAGTCCAGGTTCAGGATACAAGCAGAACTGACGTTTATTCACACACATGGCTTTTTATGCAGGTCCCCATGCAAGGGGACATCCCACAGGGAGGAGTAACATTTATCCAATCCCGAACAGTAAAAATATAAAACACACCCAATACAAACAGGCAGTTCCCTCCCCTAGTCCTGGAGATAATCAGGTCTGATATAGTAACAACCTAATTATCTCCAGGCTGAAAATTCACTATTTTCCCCAATTTCTGGAACACCCCTTTATACCTGGGGTATCCCCACAAATACTATATCCCCTGATAGCCCCGATCCGGGTGACCAACATATCCAAATTTCACCCGGATCGGTTCAGGGGTTCGCAAAAAGTATGGAAGTCCTTTGTGACCGGTCCACTGGGGGCGGACTGCCCAAAATAGTTCCAGAGGTTCGTGTGGTTTTGCCGGTCACTTCAGAAAAAGGGAAGAAATGCATAAAAGTACCGAATGAATTCCCCTGGCTCCTAGCAGCGATTGTTCCCCTCATTCGTGTGCATATTTGTACCGAATAGCGCTCTCCTAGCTAATCGGTATCACTAGTTCCAGCGTTCGCATGATGGAGACCGGTGTTTGGGAAGTCGAGTGTCCGATTTTAGTTCCAGACACTCGACGACCAAGTCCCGCTGCCTTTGTTTGGCGAAAAAAAGATGGCCGCGGTTTTCTCTGCCACGTGGCGTTCGACAGTACGAACGCTGACCGCACACATAGAGGGTGAAAGAGATGCCGGCTTTGAAGTTAAGTGAGCCAGGGGTGGTCTCTGTTCGGCAGTCCCATCTGCCGAATGAAAAGTACACAAAAAAAAACAAGAACTATGCAACAAAATATCGAATAATATAGTCATTTCTTCACACTGCTCCCCTATAAGTCCATAGGTCGGCATACCCGCCTAGACCCTGTCGGGTTGGCTTGGGGATGTCCGAGAAAAGTAGCGGTTTAGGAGTCCAGTTCGGTCTGGCGTGACAGGCCATCCGCATTACCATTTTGTTTTCCGGGCCGGTACTGCATAGTAAAATTATAAGGTTGAAGGGCTAGGCTCCACCGTAATAGCCTGGGATTGTCTCCAGCTACCCGGTTAAGCCATACCAGGGGGTTGTGGTCCGTCATAAGGGTAAATGCCCGCCCATACAAATAGGGCTGTAGCTTCTTGAGTGCCCACACGAGGGCCAAGCATTCTTTTTCTACGGTGGCATAGCTGACTTCTCGGGGTAACAGTTTACGGCTGAGGTATGCCACCGGGTGTTCCATGCCGTCTGTGCCCACTTGGCTTAGCACGGCTCCCAGTCCGAACATGGAGGCATCTGTGTGTACAAGAAATTGTTTAGTGTAGTCGGGTGCTGCCAACACAGGAGCCTCACTCAATGCCGCTTTAAGCTTCTGGAAAGCGTCCGTGCACTCTGGGGTCCAGGAAACCTGTTTGGGGAGGGCCTTTTTGGTAAGGTCGGTGAGGGGTTTGGCCAGGGCGCTGTACTCTGGGACAAACTTTCTATAATACCCGGCCGTCCCTAAGAAAGCTAGTACCTGGGTTTTGGTCCTAGGTTGGGGCCAGTTCGCTATGGCCTCTACCTTCGCTGGCTCTGGACGCTGTCTACCGGAGCCCACCCTGTGGCCGAGATACTGTACCTCGGCCAGACCTACGTGACATTTGTCGGGTTTTAACGTGAGCCCTGCGAGGTGGATTCGTTGGAGTACCCTGGACACATGGCCCAGATGGTCTCCCCATGTGCGGCTGTAGACGGCAATATCGTCTAGATACGCGCATGCGAAGTCCTGAAACCCCTCCAGGAGCCTATCGGCCATCCTCTGAAAGGTAGCCGGGGCATTCTTCATCCCAAAGGGCATAACCTTGAATTGGTATAGCCCGAAAGGGGTGACGAATGCCGACTTGGGGATGGCCGCAGGCTCCAAGGGGATCTGCCAATAACCTTTGCACAGGTCCAGGGTAGTCAAGTAGTTCCCCCCCGCCATACGGTCTAAGAGCTCATCTATTCTGGGCATGGGGTAGGCGTCTGTTATGGTACGATCGTTAAGCCTCCGATAGTCTACACAGAAGCGCGTGGTACCGTCGCGCTTCGGTACTAGGACTACCGGGGAGGCCCAAGGACTTTGCGAGGGTTCTATTACCCCTAACTGTAACATATCCATTAACTCGGTGAGCATACTCTCACGCACTGCTTCCGGGATCCGATATGGTTGTTGCCGCAGTGGCGTCTCTCCCTGGGTTTCCACGCGGTGTACCGCAGCGGAGGTATAGCCTGGGGTGGCTGAAAACATCTCTTGGTATCTCTGTAGCAGTTGCGTGGCCTCACCTTTCTCCAGGGGGTTTAAATTTTGACCCAAGCTTACTTGGTCAATAGTACAGGGAGCGGTGTCTAGTAAATCGGGAAGGGGTAGTCCCTCACTATCTTCTGTGGCGGGGGCACACACGGCGCCCACATCCTCTGTTCTCTCAAAGTATGGTTTGAGCATATTCACATGGAAGGCTTTGGTCAGCCTTTCATCTGAGCATTTGCTCACGATGTAGGTGGTCTCGCTAACCCGTTCTACTACCTTAAATGGTCCCTGCCATGCGGCTTGTAGCTTATCCTTTTTAACTGGCCTCAAAGCTAACACCTTCTGCCCTAATTCTAGTACTCTATCTTGAGCTCCCCTATCGTACCATTTCCTCTGGTCCTCCTGGGCCGTCTGCAGGTTCTCCCGAACCGATGCGGTGAGCGCCCGCAGACGGTCCCGGAACCCCAGAACATACTGGACGATAGGGACTCCCCCCTCGTCTGTATTGCCCTCCCAGTGCTCCCGTACGAGCTCCAGTGGGCCCCGAACTTTTCTCCCATACAGGAGTTCGAAGGGGGAAAACCCAGTGGAGGCCTGGGGCACCTCACGGTAGGCAAACAGAAGGTGGGGGAGGAATTTTTCCCAGTTCTTGTGGGACTCCGTAAAGGTTTTTAGCATCTGTTTTAGAGTGCCATTGAAACGTTCACAGAGCCCGTTAGTCTGGGGATGGTACGGGGCGCTGAACAGGGGTTTCACTCCACAGCTCTGCCACAATTGTTGTGTCAGGGTAGCCGTGAACTGAGTTCCCCGATCGGATAGGATCTCTTGTGGGAAACCTACTCGGGTGAAAATCTGAATAAGGGCTTCGGCCACGGTCTCGGCCTCTATATTGGTGAGGGCGACTGCCTCCGGGTACCTAGTGGCGTAGTCGACCACGGTTAGTATGAACTTTTTGCCCGACTGGCTGGGTCGGCTGAGGGGTCCTATTAAATCTACCGCTACTCGGTGAAAGGGCTGTTCTATAATGGGCAATGGGTGAAGTTTGGCCTTCCGAAGGTCTCCCCTTTTTCCCACCCTTTGGCAGACGTCGCACGTCCTGCAGTAATACTTGAGGTCCTGGGTGACCCTGGGCCAGAAGAAGGTTTGGGTTAACCTGTCTCTTGTCTTTTTAACCCCTAAATGTCCTGCTAGGGGAATGTCATGACTGAGTTTTAACAACTCAGCCCGGAATTTACGGGGTACAATTAATTGTCTTTTGATGACCTGGGTGGCCCCCTGTCCCACCCCCTCGGTCACTCTATACAGTAACCCCTTATACCACTCAAACTTCTCGTGCGGGTTGTTCCCTGGGGTAATGGCCGCTGCCTTCCTATAACCCTCTAATGTGGGGTCGGTACGCTGCTCTTGTTCAAACCCCTGGGGGGTATCCCAGAAAGGAAAGGTAGGATCGGGTAAGGGGGGTATTTCGACTCTTACCTGGTTTTCCTCAGAGTGCAGCGGAGCTTCCAGTCTGGCTTGAGCTCGGGTGGTAACTGGGTATGCCTCGGCAGGGGGGTCTCGGGCCAGTTGGGAGGTCAAGCATCCTACATCATTCCCCAACAAAACCTCGGCGGGTAGTTCTTGCATAATCCCCACCTCCAGCTGTTTGGACCCGGAACCCCAATCAACAAGGATATTAGCGGTGGGCAGTTTGTGAATAGCGCCCCCAGCCACCCTCACAGCGACTGTGCGTCCGGTGCGAGCTTGCGCTCTGATCGTGTGAGGTTGCACCACAGTCAAAGTAGCCCCAGAGTCTCTCAGAGCCCGGGCCCCCACGCCATCTACGGTAATCCATTGGCGGTGGTGGTCCCGGTTGTCACCCCCAGCTTGAACTGGGTTGACCTCGTGTAATACACTCCACTGTTCTTCTTGGTTAGGAACACCGGTTGTGCCTTCCTGTTGCACACAATGAGCAGCTGCCCTGGGTTGTTGTGGGGGTTGCCTTTCCCAGCTTCCCCGGTTTAAGCGAGGGCACTGATTCTTGTAATGCCCTGGTTGCTTGCAATAATGGCACACTGCAGGAGGACGTGGTGTGTTTGCTGGGTTCGGTGAAGGGTTACTCATGGAGGGTCTAGGAGGGGTAGGGGTTGTTGGAGCCTGGTAGTTAGGCTTAAAAGGTGGTCTGCTCACCCCTTGCTCCTTCCTCCTATTATCTTGATACTCATCCGCTAGCCTGGCGGCTTCCTCCACAGTTTTTGGTTTTCTATCTTTAACCCAGTCTTTTATGTCCTCTGCAGAGTGATTAAAAAATTGCTCCAGTAACATAAGTTGCAAAGCATCCTCCAGAGTGGTTGCTTGGCAGCCCTTCATCCAATTGCGGGCCGCCCGTTGTAGCCGAAAAGCCCATTCCGTATGGGAATCTCTCCCAGTCTTCCTCAGCTCTCTAAATTTTTTTCGGTATGCCTCCGGAGTTACCGCATATCTGGCCAACAAAATGTCTTTTACTTTTTCATAATTATGTATGTCCCCCTCAGGTACTGCTCGCAGCGCCTCGGCTGCTCTACCGGACAATTTACTGCTAATGACTGCAGCCCATTTCGTGGAGTCTAATCCCTCCAGCGCACATTGACGTTCAAAGTCTTGCAAGTAACTGTCAATTTCCATCTCATTGTCATTAAACGATTTAAAGGCTGCATAATTTACCTTCTTTGGTATCTCCCCAGTACTTCCCGGGGAGTGCAGTAAATCTCCTTGTGCCGGCCTATCCCGGTCCTCTCGTTCTTTTTGCGCTTGTCTGGCTTGTGCCATGACCTGCAAAAGCGCCTCTGTAGTTGGGTTGGGTCCCAATAGACTGACCATCCATCGGATGTCCTTTTGCATCACGGTTTCTTCCTCTTGATCCATCTCTGTATTACTGGTATTATCGCTCTGTATTAATTCCGCAATTAACGTGGCTTTTGTCTTGTTACTTGCCACTCTGCCTCGAGCTTCCAGTAAATCTTTTAGTGTGGTTCTTTTAAGTAGCTGGTACTGCTGAGCCATTCATTCCCTTGCTTGGTTTGTAACGTCCATTCGGGATTCGAATCCCTCCGCTTGCCACCAGTTGTAAGGAAACCAAGTTTAACCAAACCTAGTTCGGTAGTTTCCTCCCGGACGGTCAGAGCCTAAGGTAGCGAGAGTCCGGTTCGGTAGTTACAGGAACGAAATCCATACGGAATATAACAGCTGCATAAGATAATTCCCTTGTTACAGCATACGAATTCCAAATAACAGTCAGAGTCCAGGTTCAGGATACAAGCAGAACTGACGTTTATTCACACACATGGCTTTTTATGCAGGTCCCCATGCAAGGGGACATCCCACAGGGAGGAGTAACATTTATCCAATCCCGAACAGTAAAAATATAAAACACACCCAATACAAACAGGCAGTTCCCTCCCCTAGTCCTGGAGATAATCAGGTCTGATATAGTAACAACCTAATTATCTCCAGGCTGAAAATTCACTATTTTCCCCAATTTCTGGAACACCCCTTTATACCTGGGGTATCCCCACAAATACTATATCCCCTGATAGCCCCGATCCGGGTGACCAACATATCCAAATTTCACCCGGATCGGTTCAGGGGTTCGCAAAAAGTATGGAAGTCCTTTGTGACCGGTCCACTGGGGGCGGACTGCCCAAAATAGTTCCAGAGGTTCGTGTGGTTTTGCCGGTCACTTCAGAAAAAGGGAAGAAATGCATAAAAGTACCGAATGAATTCCCCTGGCTCCTAGCAGCGATTGTTCCCCTCATTCGTGTGCATATTTGTACCGAATAGCGCTCTCCTAGCTAATCGGTATCACTAGTTCCAGCGTTCGCATGATGGAGACCGGTGTTTGGGAAGTCGAGTGTCCGATTTTAGTTCCAGACACTCGACGACCAAGTCCCGCTGCCTTTGTTTGGCGAAAAAAAGATGGCCGCGGTTTTCTCTGCCACGTGGCGTTCGACAGTACGAACGCTGACCGCACACATAGAGGGTGAAAGAGATGCCGGCTTTGAAGTTAAGTGAGCCAGGGGTGGTCTCTGTTCGGCAGTCCCATCTGCCGAATGAAAAGTACACAAAAAAAAACAAGAACTATGCAACAAAATATCGAATAATATAGTCATTTCTTCACAATCCTCCCAACAGGTCCTTTCACCTCACAAAAAGGCCAGGGGACAAAGAAAAGTGCATGGCCCTAGAAAACTTCATCCTTTCCTTGCAGAAAGAGTAGGCCATCATCAAAGTACCAGCAGACGAAAGAACTCAAGGGTTTTATTCCCACATTTTCTTAACGAAGAAATCCTCAGGGGGATGGAGACCCATTCTGGATCTACACAGGCTAAACAAGCATCTGCACAATCGCAGATTCAAAATGGAATCCCTGCAGTCTATAATAAAAGTAGTGTCACCCAACCAATGGATGCTGTCTATAGATCTGTTAGACGCATATTTTCACATAAAACACGAAAACAGAAATTAAAAGGGTGCGCCTAACTTACATAAAAATAATATTATGCATAAATAAAATAATAATAAAATAATAGTCCAAAGTCCTACAATAAGTCCGAAGTGGTAAGTTCCACAAAGTATGGAGGATGCTTGAGAATGATGTCAGTCTTTACGCCTATGCACTTGTAGTACGGTGATGATATGTGAAGATAAAAGCAGGAAAACAAAAATCCCAATGGTACAGTATGTCAGCAAGGTGAAAGGGGATAAAATAATGATAATGAAAGTTACTCACAATTTTCAGAGCTAAAATCCAGCTCTGATATTATATGCGTGAAGTGGAATGATCCCCACTCAAGGATATATAGGGTGACGCTGGTCAGCAAGTAGTGCAGGTGAAAAGTCCAGCGATGATCCGGCTCGGCCGATAATAAGAGAAAATAAAATATAGTGCTCTCTGTATGGCAGATAAAAATGCTAGAAGAAAATAAAAATATACTCACAATATATAGAGCAGGCTGAACTGCTCGGTGTAAGCGTATGGGTGGTATAATCCCCACCTATGGATTCTTTGCGCTATTGCGTGGGTTTATAAATTATAAGTAAGGTCAGGTTAAAAAAGGTAAAAAAAAAAAAAGGATATTTAAAGGAATATGGCAAACAAGATATTTTGGTGCCAAAAATTCCTTTATTACAAATATAAAATATAAAATGTATAATATCTAGACGCGTTTCGCCTAAAGAGGCTTCTTCAAGTAGATAATAGAAAACATAACCTGACATATCTTAGCATATTTTCACATACCCATTGCCCAAAACCATCAAAGGTTTCTGAGGTTTGCTGTGGAAGAAGGTCATTTCCAGTTCAGAGCCCTCCCCTTTGGACTGAACACAGCCCCGAGAACGTTTACAAAGGTACTGATTGTTCTAATTGCAGAACTCAGAAAGCAGAACATCGCTATTTACCATTATTCGGACGACATCTTGATCATAGGAAACAACGAAGATTCTCTGACATCCCATGCTATTACCAGCATTCAGTTCCTGCAAGCCCACGGCTGGAAGATCAACACCAAGAAGAGCCATCTCCACCCAACGCAATCTATGATTTACTTAGGTGCTCACTTCGACACTCTGAAGGGCACTGTCCAACTTTCATCAGCAAGAATACTGAAACTCAGGATACTATTGAGAAGGATGTTGAAATCCAGGGTTGCCCCCGCAAAGGCTGTCATGAGCCTCCTAGGTTCTATGTCCTCCACAATAGGACTGACCAGATGGGCACAGTGGAGAATGAGACCATTCCAAGCCAATTTCCTTAGGCAATTCTCCTCCAGGAACCTGCTCCAACCCATCCAGTTACCCCTGACTGTGCACCATTCTCTGATGTGGTGGCTAAACAGAGAACACCTTTCCAAGGGTTTTCCACTAGGAGACATCGCATGGATAACAGTGACAACGGATGACAGCCAGTGGGGATGGGGCGCTCATTGACTCCACTACTTTGCGCAGGAAGAATGGAGTTTCAGGGCAAACAATGTTCATTCCAATATGCTAGAGCTTCTGGCTGTCCTCAAAGCATTGAAACACTTCTCGATTCATCTCAAGGGTTAATGGGTGAAGATAAGAACGGACAACTCCACCGTGGTATCCTATGTCAATCACCAAGGAGGTACCAGGAGCTGCAAGATGATGGAAATCATGAATCACTTAATGTGGTGGGTTCAGAGAAACCTGGCAGGCCTTACAGACATCCATCTACCAGGGAAACGGAATCAACTGGCGGATTTCCTCAGCAGATCCAGGATAGATCCAGGGGAATGGTGCCTATCGGACAGAGTATTCCGCATGATTGTGGACAAATGGGGTCTCCCTCAAGTAGACCTATTAGCCACTCGGGCCAACAGAAAAGTAGAACATTTCTTCACGAAAGAAGACCATCTAGCACTGGGAAGGGATGCTTTATCAAGCCCCTGGAGATTCAGGATGGGATATGCATTTCCCCCATTTCCACTGATTCTCCCACTCCTGAGGAAGATGAGAACAGAGCAAGTGTCTCTCATCCTGATTGCGCCTTATTGGCCTCGAAGGCCTTGGTTTCCCCTGCTTCATAGTCTTTCGGTGGAACCTCCTCTCCCACTCCCCAGAGCTCCGGATCTTCTGTCCAGGGTCCGGTGTTGCATCCAAATCCTGTTTCACTCAATCTCATGGCTTGGAGACTGAAAGGAACCGGCTTTTGAACAAAGGATTCTCCCAGGCCATAATAGACACTATGCTGAAGGCATGTAAGCATTCCCCTTCGGCCACCTATTATAGAGTGTGGGAAGTTTTTTCCGACTCGGCCCTTCCCAGAAGCATTGATATTCAAGATCCCTCTTCCTCTGATATTTTGGAGTTCCTGCAGTCTGGGCTTGCTAAAGGTCTGAGTTACAACACTCTTAAAGTACACGTCTCAGCTTTGTCCGCTCTAACCTGTCACGACTAGTAATGTGGTCCAGGACGCAGAAACTATGTAAACATATACATAGGTAAGAAAAGGAAAATAACAGGATAGAGCGTAAACCGGACCTTAGAATGGCCGGACTAATACGCTAGAGACAGAGAATGGTCAAAGGGAAAGCCGAGGTCAAGGAAGCCAGAAAATACTCAATACCGATAAAACAAGCCAAGTCAGGGAAACCAGAGATCAGAATAACCAGGGAAACGCCAAGGATCAGGATACCAGGAAATCAGAATCACGGAAATAGCACTCTCAGGAAATCAGGAAACTGAAACCACGACATGGCAAAGTAATGGGAAAAGCTAGGGGTTTAAATACCCCTCTCTAGGCTATGATTGGTCAGAGGGCGACCTCTGACCCCAAAACGTGCGTGTGCGTTGACGTCGTGACGTCACGCACACGTTGGTATAATTTTCGGGGGCGGAGCTACTCTTAGGCGCGACCACGTGGTCGGCGCCATGTTTGATTCGGGCGTGATGCCCGGAAGAACGGAAGGAGCGGTTCCCGGCTCGCCGACAAGCAGGTAAGCTCGTGTTGTCGGCGTGGCCGTGCTGGTCGGACACGGCCGTGAGGCTCGGCGGGCCGGTGACCGCAACAGTACCCCCCACTCGAAGACCGTGCACCGGGCGGGAAGGACCCGGCTTAAGAGGAAAGCGGTTGTGAAATGACCGGATAAGACGGGGCGCATGGACCCGGTCAGCAGGAACCCAACAACGTTCCTCGGGACCATAACCCTTCCAGTCAACGAGATAGGACAAGACACCTCTGGATAATTTGGAGTCCATGATAGAACGGACTTCGTATTCTTCTTGATCACCCACTACCAAGGGCGGAGGAGGAGTGGATAACCTGGTGTAGCGATTGCAAGTAAGGGGCTTGAGCAGAGACACATGGAAAGTATTTGCAATTCTCATATGAGCCGGAAGTGCCAAAGAATAGGTCACTGCATTAATACGTTGGGTAACTCGAAAGGGACCTATGTACCGAGGGGCAAATTTCATGGACGGGACCTTAAGCTTGATATGTTTTGTGGAGAGCCACACCCTGTCACCTGGAAGATATACAGGATTAGCGCCCCGTTTTTTGTCAGCTTGGGCCTTTGCTCGTAATGAAGCTTTCTGCAGAGCTGAATGGACGGAATCCCAGGTATCATGAATTGATTCCAAACGGGTGTTCAAGGCAGGAATTTCCGTGTCTGAGAATTCAGAAGGAAAAACAGCGGGGTGATAACCCTGATTTACAAAGAATGGACTATGATTAGAAGATTCATGAGTGGCGTTGTTCCTGGCGAACTCAGCCATGGGTAAGAGCTCACACCAGTTAGACTGATTGGCATTAATAAAGCAACGTAAATAGGCTTCTAGAGACTGATTCGCCCTCTCTGCTGCTCCATTAGTTTGAGGGTGATACGCCGACAAAAAGGAGAGTTCAATGCCTAATTGCTTACAAAAGGAACGCCAAAAACAAACTGGGTACCTCTGTCAGATACTATGCTTTTAGGTACACCTTGCAACCGAAAGATCTCTCTCAAGAATATTTGAACTAGATCTTGAGCAGATGGTAATTTTTTAAGGGGGACAAAATGTGCCATCTTTGTGAACCTATCGATAACCATAAGGACTGTATTAAACCCGTTTGAACTGGGTAGATCCACAATGAAATCCATGGCTAAGTGGGTCCAAGGAGCACTGGGTATGGGCAGTGGTTGTAAGAGTCCAGGAGGCGATCTAGGAGGAACTTTAGAAATGGCACATATTTGACATGCCCCAACATATTCTTTGATATCGTTTCTAAGAGCAGGCCACCAAAACCTCCGGGAGATGGCAGAGAGGGTTTTATGGACTCCAGGATGGCCTGCTGTGAGGTTGTCATGGAACAAATCTAGTACCTTCTTTCGAAACTGAGGTGACACATACAGTTTGTCCGGAGGTTTTCCCACAGGTGCCTGAGTTTGATCTGCTATTATGGCACAGAAGAGTGGAGAAGACACTTCGGTAACTGTAGTGGCAATGAGGCATTCAGGAGGTATAATAGGATATATCACCTGTTCCGGAGCTTCATCTGTCTCAAACTGCCTAGAAAGTGCATATGCATTGGTGTTTTTAGTACCAGGCCTGTACGTAATTATGAAATTGAATCGGGAGAGGAACAATGACCATCTAGCCTGACGAGAGGACAGTCTCTTAGCGTCCCCAATATAAGCCAAATTCTTATGATCAGTAAAGATCAAAAGTGGCTCTTTGGAACCTTCCAAGAGATGCCTCCATTCCTTAAGGGCAAGTACAATGGCCAAAAGTTCCCTATTCCCTATGTCATAATTCTTCTCTGCAGGTGTGAGTTTGCGAGAGTAAAATCCACAAGGATGTAAAGGTGTATCAGGACTTTCTCTTTGAGACAGAATGGCTCCAACTCCTGTCTCTGATGCATCCACTTCTAGGATAAATGGTTTGGTTGGATCAGGATGGGTCAGGACAGGTGCTGAGGAAAATAAATATTTTAACAGTTCAAATGCCTCTCTTGCTTCTTTGGGCCAAGATGTACAATTTGCTCCTTTTTTGGTTAAATTGGTTATAGGGGAAATCACGGAGGAAAAACCCTTTATGAATTTGCGGTAGTAATTCGCAAAACCTATAAAGCGTTGAGTGGCTTTAAGGCCCTTGGGTAATGGCCACTGTAAGACTGCCTCCAGTTTACGGGGATCCATCTGGAAACCAGACGGAGATATAACGTATCCAAGGAATTGTATCTCCGTTTGGTCAAACTGGCATTTCTCCAGTTTACAGTAAAGGCCGTTCTGTAACAGGGTTTTCAGTACAATTCTCACATGTTCGTGATGTGTCTCTAGGTCTGGGGAATAGATGAGAATGTCGTCCAAGTACACTAGAACGAACATGTGAAGGTACTCTCTTAGGACATCGTTAATAAAATCCTGGAATACCGCTGGAGCGTTACATAATCCAAACGGCATAACCAGGTATTCGTAATGTCCCATTCTGGTGTTAAATGCGGTCATCCATTCGTGACCGTCCTTAATCCTGACTAGATTGTATGCGCTTCGGAGATCGAGCTTGGTAAAGACTCGAGCTCCCCTCAATCTGTCAAACAGCTCTGATATAAGGGGAATAGGGTAGGCATTTTTTATGGTAATCCTATTCAAACCCCTATAATCAATACAAGGGCGTAGGTCTCCTTCTTTTTTAGAGACAAAGAAGAATCCAGCCCTGGCTGGTGAGGAGGACCTACGGATATTACCCTTTCTGAGAGCATCTTTAATATATTCCTCCAAACAAAGATTTTCCTGGGGGGACAAGGCATAGACTCCTCCCTTGGGAGGCATAGTCCCTGGTAATAAGTTTATGGTACAGTCATAAGGTCTATGAGGAGGTAACCCTTCTGACTGGACCTTGTTAAATACCTCTTTCAAATCCATATACTGCGGTGGAATTTGTGTGGTCAAGGGAGGTGCAACAGGAACATTAATGGTACCAATAGGTTGTGGGATTTGCTTAAAGCAAACACCTTTGCATCTCTCACCCCAACTCACAATCTCTCCTTCAATCCAATCCAAACGTGGATTGTGTTTCAGGAGCCAAGGGAAACCAAGTATTATCGGAACTGTAGGTGAAGATATGATTTGAAAGGTCATTTCTTCAGAGTGGAGAATACCCACTGAAACAGTGATTGGCAGAGTTTCGTGTGTGATGAAAGGCTGGGTAAGAGGCCTTCCATCAATGGCCTCGACTGCTATCGGTTTCTCTTTATGTCTTAAGGGCAGGAGATGTTTTGCAGAGAATTCTTTGTCTAGGAAATTCTCCGCTGCCCCAGAGTCAATCATAGCCTCACACTGAACAGTAGTGTTCTTGAAAGATAAGGTTACGTTGACAAGGAAACGGTTCTTAGTCAATTTAGGGGACATTTACATCACACCTAAGGTCGGTCCCCGTACGTGCCTTAGGTGTGCAAGTTTTCCGGCCGAACCGGGCATGACGATCTTAGATGTCCCTTCTTGCCACAATACATACATAACCCCTCGTTACGTCTGTGTTGTCTCTCTGCCTCAGTGAGTTTAGCGCTACCCAATTGCATGGGTTCAGGTTCTGGAAGAGGTGTTTGGCTACTCACCACTGGGTTAGAGAAACGAGGAGCTATGGACAAATTAGAACGTCTGTTACGTTGTTTGTTTTTCTCTCTCTCTCTGAGCCAGTTATCAATGTCTATCATGTAGGCAATAAACTCATTAAGATTAACCGGAAGGTCTCTAGCTGCAGTCTCATCTTGTATACTCTCAGCTAGACCTTCAGAGAAAGCAGCCACCAGACCACTATTGGTCCAATCAACCTCAGACGCTAATGTCCTGAACTCTATTGCATAATCGGCTACAGAACGACTGCCTTGCTTGATTCTCATAAGGGCTTTGGCAGCGTTCTTCTCCCTGCCTTTAGGTTCAAACGTAGCCTTAAAGGCCGTAAGAAAAGTACTGTAATCACGGGCTACTACGTCACCACTTTCCCATAAGGGGTTAGCCCAGGTCAAGGCTTTTCCAGTTAATTGGTTCATCAGATAGCCAATTTTAGATCTATCTGTTGGGAATGAACCTGGGGAGGCCTCAAAGTGGTATTCAATTTGGTTTAAAAAACCTCTGAATTCCTTAGAATCACCTCCATAGCGAGGGGGCGGTGACAAGGTTATGGACGGTGGTTTATGTGGTACGGGAACCACTACAGGTGGCGGAACCACAGGTGGTACCGGAGGGACCTCTAAATAGGCAGTCCTCTGGAGCAAGGTCTGAAATGCCTGGGCAAATTGGTCTAACCTGTGGTCCATATCCTCCACCCTACTCTCACAGGCGATCATATGCTTGCATAGTTCTGCAGGATCCATGGCCATGTCGTAATGTCACGACTAGTAATGTGGTCCAGCACGCAGAAACTATGTAAACATATACATAAGTAAGAAAAGGAAAATAACAGGATAGAGCGTAAACCGGACCTTAGAATGGCCGGACTAATACGCTAGAGACAGAGAATGGTCAAAGGGAAAGCCGAGGTCAAGGAAGCCAGAAAATACTCAATACCGATAAAACAAGCCAAGTCAGGGAAACCAGAGATCAGAATAACCAGGGAAACGCCAAGGACCAGGATACCAGGAAATCAGAATCACGGAAATAGCACTCTCAGGAAATCAGGAAACTGAAACCACGACATGGCAAAGTAATGGGAAAAGCTAGGGGTTTAAATACCCCTCTCTAGGCTATGATTGGTCAGAGGGCGACCTCTGACCCCAAAACGTGCGTGTGCGTTGACGTCGTGACGTCACGCACACGTTGGTATAATTTTCGGGGGCGGAGCTACTCTTAGGCGTGACCACGTGGTCGGCGCCATGTTTGATTCGGGCGTGATGCCCGGAAGAACGGAAGGAGCGGTTCCCGGCTCGCCGACGAGCAGGTAAGCTCGTGTTGTCGGCGTGGCCGTGCCGGTCGGGCACGGCCGTGAGGCTCGGCGGGCAGGTGACCGCAACATAACCAATCATAGATGGGCATTGGACTCAGATGTCATCAGATTCATCAAAGGAGTCCTTAAGATTAAGCCTCCAATTAAGCCATTTGTTCCATCCTGGAATCTCCCTTTGGTCCTGAATGCCTTAAAATTGGAGCCCTTTGAGCCGTTTGAAACTATTTCTCTGCATGTTCTCTCTATTAAGACTGCTTTGTTGATCGCCCTAGCTTCCGGCAGAAGAGTTTCTGAGCTCCACACTCTATCCATTAAGGAGCCTTTTACGGTCTTTCACAAAGACAGAGTTATCCTCCGTACGGTTCCTAGATTTCGACCTAAAGTCACCTCCTCCTTTCACATCAACGAGGATATTGTTCTTCCATCTCTGAGGTCTGAATCCCAAGAAAGTGGGAATTCTACTGACCTGTCTTCTCTGGATCTAGTGAAATGCCTCCAGATATATATTGAAAGGACTTCTGCTTGGCGCTCTTCTCACAGTCTTTTCGTCCTTCATAGCGGCTGTAAAAAAGGCTCACAAGCTCCCAAATCTACCATTAGCAGGTGGATAGTAGCAGCTATTATTCTGGCTTATCAATCTGCTGGATATCCGGTCCCTGTGGGTCTTAAAGCCCATTCCACTAGGGCTCTCATCTTCCTGGGCAGCCGCAGCTAATGTCTCTCCTGAACTCATTTGTAAAGCAGCCACATGGTCTTCCACTAACACTTTCATTAAGAGCTACCAAATTGATGTCAGAGCAGGTCTATCTGATCAATTTGCTAAATCGGTTCTGTCTGTATCCGATGCCTGTTTTTTATGTTTGTCACTTGTTGTGGTGTTAATACACTTTGCATTCAAAATTTTGGAGTCTGTGTCTCTTTCTTTTTTTTTTTTAAATTCTTTATTTTTCATGGGTATGCAGAATATAAAATTGCTTTACATCAAGTGCAATGCGTTTTTCACATTATACAACAGATTAATAAAATTCTATGGCAACCATCACACTTTGCTAATCTACCCGTTTTTTATTTATACGGTCTGACACACCTCTTGCCTGAAGTATAGCCTTGGTGCCGGTTGGTAGGAGGGTGCGTGTAGTCGGCTGGGGGGGGGGGGGGCCTGCTCAAAGATGTCGAGTCTGGATACCTACAAGGGCTCTTATATTTAAAGTTTAATACTCGCAGATATATGGCCATAGGCCGCCTATCAACCAGGTAAAAGGAGGGGGGAAAGATTCAACTTAAACAGCATCCCTAGCTGTCTGCTTACGGAGCCAGTTAGCATGGAGTTTAATTTAAAACTGACGATTAACTCTTAAATTGTAGCGCTACTTTTGAAAGACACAGTGCATACTACAGCTAATCATGTGTTTAAAAACGAACAGAAGTTAAAACAGAGCATATGTAGAACAAAACAAAACAAAGCCGCATTTGTATCATTGGTGCTTGAGCTTGTGTATAGAGTCCAGGTCACCGTCCTGCATTGTCGACCCGTTGGGGTCAAAATGGGTATCAAGTCCGTAGGACTTTGAGCTCAGGTCAGGGAGCTTGCTGCCTTCGGTGTCGGTTCTCTGGGCGCAAACGGGGTTATGTCCTCTACATTCCACAGCGGCCGGGCACTCGCTGACGCCGTGGGCAGCCCAAGTCCTAGTGGTCGGAGGAAGCTGGACGCCTCGGAGATATGGGAGAGGTAAGTTGTCTTGCCGGCCTGCTCTGTTATGAGGCGGTTAAGCCCCCATTTATACGGAATGGAATTCTCTCGGAGCAGAGTAGTAACCTGTCGGAGGGATCTGCGCCATGTGAGGGTCTGCCTGGAGAGGTCTTTATAGAGCGTTAGGGTATCTCCCTCAAAGGTCACTGTTGGGGAACCCTTGGCGGCGCCCATCAGGGCCCCTCGATCTGAGTCTCTGATGAATTTGATCAGCACGTCCCTTGGAGCTTCTTCCGGAGCTTTGGCCGCTTTAGGTAGTCGGAAGCAGGAGTCCAGTCCCACTTGTTTGGCTTGCTTTGGGACTAACTGCGTAGCCACGAGCCTTCTGCAATAGTGCGGCAATTCCATGTTTGTGATCGATTCGGGCACCCCTCTGATGCGCAGGTTTCTGGCCTTCGCCTTGTCCTCCATGCCGGCCATTTGGGCCGTCAGCGTCGCACACTGTTTTTGGAGGGACCCCAGCGTTGCATCCGTGGGCGATTGTGCCACCTTGGTGCTCTTGAGAGACTCCTCAGCCGTTGTCACACGGCCCGATATCGCTGAAATCTCACTGCGTACTTGCGCCATGTCGGCGTCGAACATTGCTTTGATGTTGAGCATCAGGGCCTTAATGTCTGCTTTGGTGGCAGGGGCTGCGTCTCCTAGCTCGTGCGCTTGTGGGGCTTTGAGTATTGCCCTGCCAGGAGTGTAAGCAGAGTCGGACAGGCTCTCTTCATCCGAGGAGTGCGTGGCGTAGGCCTCGCTCGGCGCCATCTTGGCGGGCTCTTTTCGTGGAGTCGGGCGTAGAAAATTGCCTATATCTTGGGATCCGGAGGTAGGATCAGCCCGGCTTTTTTTTGCCTTTTTCCCCATAACTTAAGGGATCTGGGGGTCCGATTATCTGGTCCCGAAATTAGTTTTTTGCGCTAAAACACGGGTTTTAACGGGTCCTGGAGTCAGAGCTGTTGTGAGCTGCGACTGTCCCGCTTAGGCGCTGGCTCCGCCCCCCGTCTGTGTCTCTTTCCCTCCCTGGTTTATTGCTTGGGTATTACCCAATGTTGTGCTGCCATGGATATGGCCAGGAAAATGGAAAATGTATTCATACTTACCGTAATTTTCTTTTCCTGGTCATATGCCATGGCAGCACAAGGGTCCCACCCGGGGCTATTGCTGAAAAACGTAACTGGGGAAGGAGGGGTAGGAGGTGGTACTTATACGGCTTAATTATTATTCCTGTCCAATGGGGATAGGGAGGAGCTACCCCAATGTTGTGCTGCCATGGCATATGACCAGGAAAAGAAAATTACGGTAAGTATGAATACATTTTCCATTATATAATTTATTTTATTTTATTTATATATAGGTATATATATAGTGATATATACGTATATATTTATGTATATAGATATATATATTATTTCGTTCTACGCGTATTTTGATATAAATATATATATATTAATATCAAAATACAGTTAGAACGAAATAACACACTTCTATATATTTTTTAATTATTTATTTTTAATTATTTTTTTAATTGTATTTTTTAACGTATTTACATATTTATTTGTTTTATATTATATATAAATATATATATATATAACAATAATTATATATATATTTAATCAGTATCAGTCTACATGTAATTTGATATTAATATATATATATATATATATATATATATATATATATAATTATATATAAATAGTAAAATACACCTAGACAGTGTATGTGTGTGTGTGTGTGTATGTGTATATGTGTGTGTATATATATATATATATATATATATATATATATATATACTTAGATCATATATATATATAATATATATATGATCTAAGTATATAATTTTTTTTTTTTACACATATTTTAATTTAATTTTATTTTAATTCAGCCAGCAGGGGGACTACCTGTCATTACAGGCAGTCCCCCTGCTGGCAATGCCTGAGCCAGATAACGCGGCCATGTGATTGTGAGGTCCTCGCAAGGACCTCACTCTCACATGGCAGGGGGGCCCCCAGGAGTAAGGATCTGCTGCGGGGGGCTCCCTGGGAGTCCCCCCAACCGCGAGACCGGGTAAGTTTAAAAAAAAAAACGGAGGGCGTACTATTACGCCTGGTGGCGTTTAGAGCCGCTTAAAATAGGGCGTAATAGTACGCCCTCCGGTCTTAAAGGGTTACATCTGTTTGCCTCCAAGCAACACCCCAGTAAGAGCTAAAAATCTTTATAGTAAACAACTATACTGTGAAAATGAAACCTCTTTTTCATTATGTGTGTCACGGCTAGGGGAGATGTGGCAAGAGCTGCAAAAACAAAGTGTTTTAACTCCTAAACTGCAGGGGCATGATTTACATACCAAAACTTTTCCATTAAACTTAAATGTGTGCCCTGACCTGCCTATGACCTGTATAAAAGTTGGTGAGTCCGTTACCAACAAAAACTAAAACTACTTGTTTCATTCTTATACGCACAATATGTAATCCTGGGTACATAAATATAACTTACTCAAAAGCTTCAATTAAAGTTCACGTTACTTACAGTAGTAATGCCACTGTCTGGAGTGTCCGCTCGCTGAGTCCCTCTGCAATCTCAGGAAGGTAAGGTTTCACACCTGACGTGTGGCTGCACTGTAAACTGTCTATCTACAGTCTCCAGTAAGTAAGACCTGCTTTTGCTGCTCCGCCGCTGGTGAGAGGGAGGGGGTAAAGCAGTGCTCCCTCACAGCGGTAAGTGCCACCAGAGCGGCGCCGGTTCCATGTCATTGTGTTATGAGAAGGCAGGCCATAACTTTATTTTAATAAATGAATAGAAAATAAATAGAGCTCATCTGTATAGTCACACAAATTTGTGAGAATATTAGATCAATCCTAAGGTGAGCCTAACAAAGAGCTACAGGATAGGGGGTAATCCAAAAATAGTCATACACAAATAAAGGAAACCCTTGAAACAAGGGGATCCCAGAGTGCAGCTCTAAATGCACAGAGATACCATAATCTAGACAGTAGCTAGATTGGTTCAATAACAGTAAGCCAGGTAGAGAAAGCATATATAGTGGGAAATGGGTATAACAAATCCCGATAGAAAATCCCAATAGGGGCTATATCGCCCCCACCCTCTTGAGACTTCAAAAAGGGTCAAGCTGCATCCTCCTACCCATGAAATTAAGTACCCCCCCCACCCCCACACACACACACTCAGTAAGGAAGAGGTAGTCAAAAAGATCTAAGGCAACACTGTAGCACCAAGGGTAATAATAGCTAGCCCTAATGATACTCAGTGAAAAATTAATAAAGATAATGCTCGACGCGCGTTTTGGCTTATCTACACACCGTCGTCAGGAGATACTAAGACTGAATGCACAGAGTGCCAGTATATACACACCCCTAGTTAGTTACATGTTTCCAGCTGATCCTATCTCATAGCCTATCCGGAGGGAGGGTGACGTAATCCGATACGCCCCCTCTAGACGTCATAGAGTCCGCCATTCTGATCAGCTATTTCTCATATCGTAACCCTTGGAGAGGGTGGTGTAATCAAGTACGCCCCCTCACTAAACGTCACAGAGCCCGCCCACTCAGGTTTGGGATTTACACGTGTGCTATGTAATGTAAACACTGATGCAGGCTGAGACTCCAGCCAACTAAAGTACATACCGATTAGTTAACGGTGTCTCAGAGAATGGGCAAATCGATCAGTGTTTACATATATAGATCCAATTGAATAACAAAGTGACTAGTCACAGAACTTGATAGCTCATCACCTATACGGTGCCTGTAATGACGTTCCATCACTTTACTCACCCAGTTTTAAAATATATGGGTAGTAAGTATCGCACTCACGTCACCGGTACAGTATCTGGCCAAGGCAAATTATGAGATAAATGCACAGAAAGAAATGCACAAAAAGGCCTCGGTGGTAAGTGTGCCCAATTATGGTTTGTAACATAAGCCTCTTGTACAATAAAGACACACACTCCCCACATACTAGACCTGATGATATCATTGTAATACATATAATGTATATAGTATATATGTCTCAGAATTCTTATTCCCTATGTATCGGGCCATAGCTTATAGTCAGGATATTTGTTCCCTATGTCCCTGCACGGTCTGGCGTTACCCTCTGGATTGATGCTGGATATGTCTAGGTAATTTTGTGTGTTACATGATACCGGGTGAGGGTAATAATTAATATATAATTAGCCGGTAGGGCTGCTTAGTGTATAAACAATGGGGGGAAAAAAAACTTTATTATTTACATATTAAAGGAACACTATAGTCACCTAAATTACTTTAGCTAAATAAAGCAGTTTTAGTGTATAGATCATTCCCCTGCAATTTCACTGCTCAATTCACTGTCATTTAGGAGTTAAATCACTTTATTTCTGTTTATGCAGCCCTAGCCACACCTCCCCTGGCTATGGTTGACAGAGCCTGCATGGAAAAAAAAACTGGTTTCACTTTCAAACAGATGTAATTTACCTTCAATAATTGTATCTCAATCTCTAAATTGAACTTCAATCACATACAGGAGGCTCTTGAATGGTCTAACAAGCTATTAACATAGCAGGGGATACGGAAATCTTAATTAAACAGAACTTGCAATAAAGAAAGCCTAAATAGGGCTCTCTTTACAGGAAGTGTTTATGGAAGGCTGTGCAAGTCACATGCAGGGAGGTGTGATTAGGGTTCATAAATAAAGGGATTTAACCCCTAAATGGCAGAGGATTGAGCAGTGAGGCTGCAGGGGCATGTTCTATACACCAAAACTGCTTCATTAAGCTAAAGTTGTTCAGGTGACTATAGTGTCCCTTTAACATATTTACAAACAATAAAACCACTGTATGGATAGTTAAAAACTAAATTCTGTGGATGGAATTAGAAGATCTCAATAATCGTTTACAGGAATGAGGAGAAGGAAAGGCCTTCATTTAGTCCCTGTGGTGAGAGCGTATTCAATTTCTCTCTGTCTTAGTTTACGATCCCAGCCACCCTTTCGTTGAGTCTGGGGTATAGATTCAATGCCCATAAAGCGTAACCTGTTTGCAGAGTTTGCATGGTGTGTTTTAAGGTGCTCTGAGATGGGGGTCTCAACCCTACTTCTGACTGAGTTCACATGTTCTCTAATGCGGAATATGAATGGGCAAAATGTCTTTCCAATATATGTTATTCCTGGGGGCGTGGCCTGCTGCAGAGCTTAATGGACGCACATTGAAATCGCTCCCAGTGATCCAGGACCTAATCCACTGCAATCGGAGAAAACACCACACCATGGGCAACCCTAAGAAACATCAAGGGCCTCAAGGACAAGGAGGGAAAACTCCCATTGCCAAAACAGGCTACCTAAAGAAATACTTTAAAGAAAATACAGACCGAGAGACGGAGGCCGAACCCGTGGCCTACAAAATGACCAATTCGGAGTTAATTCAAACCTTGCGACCTAACAGCCCAGCTACATCGGACTGCTCACATAATACTTTAGACGCCACTATAGACCCGGACATCAAAGCAATCCTGAAAAACTTACCATCCAAACATGACCTCCAAACGATGAGTAAACTTGAGGCGACATTCCTATCCAAGATGGAGGTGATGGGCTCCGACGTCCAACAGCTCAATCTCCGGATGATGGACCTAGAAGAAGAGAGAGAAGTCATGCAAGTGCAAATCACCAACTTAACCTCAGTAATTGACTCCTATTTACTTCAATATGCAGCAACACAACGGCATATTGATGACTTGGATAACCGCAGCCGTAGAAACAACCTACGAATAAGAGGTATGCCAGAATCCCAGGGAGAAAATCTCTCATTGCTACTCACGGAGCTATTCAATCTAATCCTGGGAACTCCAAACGACACACAAATCAATCCTTAAGACCCAGAAACTCAACCCCTGAAGCCCCGAGGGACATAATATGCTGAATCCATCACTTCCCCATTAAAGAAAACATACTAAAAGCACTTAGAGATTCAACTCAACCACTCCTGTTTCACAATAACCCCATCCAAATTTACCTAGACTTGTCCTGGTACACTCTCCAAGCACGCAGAGCCCTCAAGCCAATCACCGATCTTCTAAGACAAAGAAACATGAGGTACCGCTGGGGCTACCCATTCGCTCTAATTGTCTCTAACAAAGGCAACACTTTAACAATCACTACTCCACTAGATATCCTACCTTTCCTACAAGCTCTAGACCTCTTAGAGACTCACGTCTCACGTCTCAAATCACGAAACACTGGGTCCCCCTCAAAGACAGCGCTGGCTCACACTGGCGAAAAAAAGATGACAAGACCAGCGGTTCCAGTCACCACATCAGAGACACAGAGGACCTCGGGATGAATCAACCGGTCCATAATCAGGACTTGTACTACACTATAAACCCCCCCTCCACTCCCCCCCATCCCCCATCCTCTCCAACCCCCTCCCCCCTCCCCCCCACCCTCTAAGGACAACGAGAACTTACACCTTCAAGGAGTCACGGAACACCCAGGATGCTCAGCCTCATGGACAGACCGGGACAATCCTAAACGAAACAGACACAAACTTTAATCTTCTCATCTCCACCGAAAATAGTCTTCACCTCCACTACAAATCTTCTCTAGAATAAGGTACACACTACCTGTCAAATAAAAAATAGATGTACTAAAACGGAAGCCAAGAGACTCATCGATCCGCTATCTGAGTGCCTCATTGTACAGGTCGTATAACAATAATGACATGCCACTTTACGTTAGCTCTGAACGAATTATAGTATGCCATTTTAAGTTAGCACTGCATGAATAATGATATGCCATTTCCAGTTAGCACTGCCTAAGCAATGATATGCCACTTTAAGCTCACACTGTATAACCAACTGATATGCGCAACTATTCCATAGGGATCAGAGAATTGCATAGCAACTCACTATCTTTATTGCATTTGTTTAAAACCAGACTTATTGATAAGTGAGCTTATACTGAGTAACACAGAGATATGTTACCTATAATAGGGGTCTGTTTGACCCCAAAACTGTTAAGGGTACCTTACTTTATTACAAAACTCAACAACACAAGAAAAATAGACAGATCATCATTGCTAGACACGCTAACCCCATATCCCACATTATCATCATTCAATAAACTGCTCAACTATCATAGAATGAATTCATACTCAGAAGTTAATACTTTGCACTTCAGCTATAACACGTAATAACACCTCACAACTACTTTTCACCTCCTCATTAATATCTTCAACTATCCTGGAGCATTATCCATCCCCTCTCACCGTCCTTCATACCATACCACCTCTTCTCTCTTTCATCTAGCATCTCCCAGCTGTCCCTCCCCCCCCCCATCTCATCAAAATAAGATTAACCCTACCACAACGGAGGAGTCACACCAAGCCCCCACTAGTGCGCAAAATAAAAAGCTACAATTTATAAACTGGACATCTGAGCGACATCCTGATTGCCCCCCCCCACCCCCGTCTCCCTCCCCCCCCCCCCAACCCACACACACACACACCGTATCAGCCCAGGTCAGAAGATATTACTACATATTAAATTCTCCTAAAGCTACAATACCAATAGAGGATTACAAGATCCTTGGATCTAAATCCCAGCCCCAAAACCCCAATTTAAATAAGGGTTGTATCTTAGCGTCGAGATAGGAACCCTGGAGGACCTGCTACTAGCAGATTTCATAACATATCCTCCCACAATCTAAATTCTTCTAAAAGTCTCACAACTGGAGACTAACAGGTAGCCCACGACTACCTCGAGTCGTGGTAGTAAAAAAAAAATAATATATATATTTTATTCCGCAAGAGCATGTTAGTGTAGCGGTACTTACCCTCTCCAGGGGCCGGCCGGGGTCCTCTCTTCTCGCCGCGCGCGGTCCTGCTCCTGCACGAGCCGCGCGCGGCTCAGCCTACGATAAGATCAGTCAGGCGGGCAGTGACCGCGAGAAGCGGTCACGTGTCCCGCCCGACACTAAGAGCACGCCGCGCGTCTCGGGCGCGCTCTTAAAGGGACAGTGGGAGACTAAATTAGAATCAGTCTCCCATTGGCCCCTGTCATGCCACGTTCCCCATACACTCACGTTTTGGGGGCGTGGATATGACAGGGGCCAATCAAAGTGAACATTAGGGTATTTATACTCACCTGTTTCCTTTGCTCCTTGCCCTATCGTGGTTTCTGTCCAGTTCCCTTTAGTGCTTGTATCGTTCAGTTGGTTTTTTGGTGCTTGACCTTGGCCTTGTTCCTGACTCCGCTCTCTCTTTATCCTTGCTTGCTTATCCGCTGTTTTGTCCTCTGTGTACCAGTCCTCGGCTTGTTCTACGTTACGCTGTCTCTCAGTTCCCTTGACCTCGGCTTGTTCAAGACTCTGTCTTTCTTATACTCGTCCAGTCCGGCCATTCTAAGGTCCGGTAAGACGAACCCTGGTTTTTTGTCTCTTGACTATCTGAACTATTCCTGCGTGTTGGGGTATATTACCGTGACATTACGATAGGGCCATGGACCCCGCAGGCTTAGGACAACAGATGGCCACTCATGAGGCTAGATTCGCAGAACAGGATCACCGTATGGATCAAATGGCTCAAGCCATCCAGACACTGTTATCCAGATCAGCTCCGGTACCTGTACCTGCGCCTCCTGTAAACCCTATACCAGACACAGCTAATATGCCTAATGCTTCAGCACATCTAACCCCGCCACCTAGGTATGGAGGGGACGCTAAGACATGTAGGGGATTCCTTAATCAAGTGGAATTCCACTTTGAAATGTACCCACGTTCATTTCCCACTGATAGATCTAAGGTGGGTTTTCTTATGCACCAGCTTACGGATAAGGCACTAGAATGGGCAAATCCTATTTGGGAGGCTAATGGGCCTATGGTACACGACTTCAATAGCTTCCTCACAGCGTTTCGTAGAACATTTGACACGACTAAAAGGTCAAAAAATGCCGCCAGGGCATTAATGAGAATAAAGCAAGGATCTAAATCTGTAGCCGATTATGCTATTCAGTTCCGTACCCTTGCCTCACAGGTAGATTGGACTAATAATGGGCTTACTACTGCGTTTATGGAAGGTCTGTCTGAAACTATGTTGGATGAGGTAGCAGCTAAGGACCTCCCTGTACCCCTGGAGGACCTGATTGACTATCTTATCGATATAGATAACAGGATCCGTGACAGGTTATATACCAGGTCCAGAAATAGACGTTTTGTTCCCGTTAACTCACCTAGAGCTGAGACTCCCGAGGGATCTAAAGGGTCAGAGGAGGAACCTATGCAGTTAGGGGTTGCCAAACTTACTGACGCTGAAAAGCTTTATAGGAGAAAGGAGGGACTTTGTCTTTATTGTGGTAGGAGGGGTCATATGAGACAAGAATGTCCCGTGCGTCCGGGAAACTATCGCACCTAAGACCGTATAGAGGACTGGCCTTGGGTGTGACATCACAGTCCTCACATTTGCCTCTTAATAAATTACTTCTCCCTGTTTCCCTGCACCTTGGTAGTAACTGCATAGTATTGAATATACTAGCCCTGGTTGATTCCGGAGCGGCCGAAAACTTTATTGATTCCAGTTTTGTCAAGGAGAATAACATACCCACCAGAGAGAAGGAGACACCCTTGGCTGTTGAGGCCATAGATGGTAGACCATTATGCTCTCCAGTTATCACACATGAAACTGTTCCACTACATATGTCTACAGGGGTGTTACACTCTGAGACCATTCGGTTTCAGGTCATTACTTCTCCTTCCTCTCACCTCGTGTTAGGGTATCCTTGGTTGCGTACTCATAATCCCACCATTGATTGGGAGTCAGGACAAATAGTTTCTTGGAGTGATTCTTGCCAAGAGTCTTGTATTGTTAAAATCACCCCTTTGAATTCTACTAATATTCCTCCCGTGCCTACGGTCATACCCCCTCAGTACCTGTCTCTTAAGTCTGTTTTTGATAAAAGGGAGGCTGAAAAATTGCCACCTCACAGGCCTTACGACTGTGCTATTAATTTACTACCTGGTACGATGCCTCCCAAAGGGAGAATATATCCTTTATCTCCTCAGGAGAATCTGGTTATGGAGGAATATATTAAGGAATCTTTAGAGAAGGGATTTATAAGAAGATCCTCTTCCCCGGCAGGGGCTGGTTTCTTCTTTGTATCTAAGAAAGATGGCGAATTAAGGCCTTGTATTGACTATAGGGGCCTAAATAAAATCACCGTCAAAAATGCGTACCCCATACCTTTGATCACAGAACTATTTGATAGGCTTAAACAGGCCACAGTTTTTACTAAATTGGACCTTAGGGGTGCTTACAATCTCATACGTATCAAAAAGGATCACGAATGGAAGACCGCATTCAATACCAGGAGTGGCCACTACGAATATACTGTGATGCCCTTTGGCCTTTGTAACGCCCCAGCAGTTTTTCAAGAATTTATTAATGATGTCCTACGTCAATATATACATACATTCGTTATAGTATACTTGGACGACATATTAATTTATTCTACTGATTTACAGACTCATCACATGCATGTTAAATTAGTGTTGAGAACTCTTCTGGTTAACGGTCTCTATTGCAAACTCGAAAAATGTTCATTTGATCAATCTGAAGTCCAATTCTTGGGTTATATAATCTCTGCCAAGGGTTTTCGTATGGATCCCAAGAAACTTTCTGCCATTATGGAATGGCCTCTACCTCAGGGTTTGAAAGCCATTCAGCGTTTTCTGGGGTTCTCAAATTATTATAGGCGTTTTATTAAAGGGTTTTCTGCCATTGTAGCACCTATAACCAGAATGACCAAGAAGGATGGTAATACTCATGTCTGGAAACCAGAAGCACTCGAGGCCTTTGAATTCCTGAAGGCTTCATTTGCCTCTGCTCCTATTTTACAGCATCCTGTCCCTTCACGGCCCTTTATTCTTGAAGTTGATGCTTCTGAGATAGGGGTAGGTGCTATCTTGTCTCAAAGAGATTCACCTGAAAAGCCGTTACACCCTTGTGGCTTCTTTTCCAGACAGATGTCCAAAGCAGAGAAGAATTATGATGTAGGCAATCGTGAACTCCTTGCTATCATTTTGGCGCTCAAGGAATGGAGACATCTGCTAGAGGGTACTAGGGATCCCATCCTCATTTTAACAGATCACAAAAACCTCTCCTATCTCAGTGAAGCAAAAAGATTGTCTTCTAGGCAGGCCAGGTGGTCTCTGTTTTTGTCTCGTTTTAATTACATAATCACATACAGACCAGGTGATCGTAATACTAAAGCTGACGCTCTGTCCAGACAATTCGAGACTACTGACAAACTCGAGATCGATGTTACCCCTGTCATTCCGCCTGACAGAATAATAGCTACTACTGTTCTTTCTATTTCGTCTTCCCTCTTACAAGCTATTCAGGCTAAACAAAACTTGGCTCCTGGGGAGAGGCCTGCTGATAAGCTATTCGTTGATATACCGGAGAGACGAGACATCTTGTCATTATATCATGACACTAGAACTGCTGGACACCCTGGTATTTCTAAGACATTCTCAGCAGTTTCTAGATATTTCTGGTGGGCTTCCTTGCGCAAGGACGTCACCGATTACGTTAATGCCTGTAGTACTTGTGCCAGTATGAAGTCCTCCCACAGAGTTCCTTGTGGGTTGTTGCATCCGTTGCCCATACCCGAGAGGCCGTGGTCCAATATATCCATGGATTTTATTGTTGAATTACCTCCCTCTAATGGTAAAACTGTCATCCTGATGATTGTGGATCGTTTTTCTAAGATGGCTCATTTTGTGTCTCTTGTCAAATTGCCATCATCCAAGGAACTTGCCTCTATCTTTGCCAGGGAGGTGTTTCGGTTGCATGGTATTCCCACTTCGATCGTGTCCGATAGGGGTAGCCAGTTTATCTCCAGATTCTGGAAAACGTTTTGTACAGAGATGGGTATCTCCCTCTCGTTTTCTTCCGCTTACCACCCCCAGTCTAATGGAGCTGCTGAACGTGCCAACCAATCTCTAGAGCAGTATCTTCGTTGTTTCGTGTCCCACCATCAGAACAATTGGGCTGACCTTCTTCCTTGGGCTGAGTTTGCTCGTAATAATGCTGCTCATGAATCCTCCGGTAACAGCCCTTTTTACGTTGTTTATGGCCGGCATCCCGTGGTTCTTCCAGCTGCGTTCTCCTTGCAGGGCATGCCAGCTCTGGATGAACATTTGGCTAGTCTACGTAATACTTGGGAGCAGGTTCAGTGTTCTTTGGTGGCTTCCGCTGCTCGCCAGAAGGTTCAGGCAGACAAGCATCGCAGGGCGGCTCCATCCTATGCTGTGGGAGACCGGGTTTGGCTTTCTACTCGCAATATTCGTCTTCGTGTGCCTTCTATGAAGTTGGCCCCTCGTTTTATTGGTCCTTTTCGTATCTTGCATGTGGTTAATCCTGTCTCGTATGCATTGGATCTTCCTAGGAATCTACGCATTCCTAACGTGTTTCATACCTCCTTGTTAAAACCCCTCCTGTGCAACCGTTATACTCGGCATGTCCCTCCTCCTCCTCCGGTTTCTGTGGAGGGCCATGAGGAATTTGAAGTGGCGGCTATAATTGACTCTCGTTTTCTTCGGGGTCGCCTCCAATATCTGGTACATTGGAAGGGCTATGGGTCTGAGGAACGCAGTTGGATTTCCGCTGGCGCTGTTCACGCTCCTCGCCTTGTGCGTTCTTTCCACGCTCGTTTTCCTGCCAGGCCTGCTCCTCCCCGCCCGGTGGGCGTGTCTTCAGGGGGGGGTACTGTAGCGGTACTTACCCTCTCCAGGGGCCGGCCGGGGTCCTCTCTTCTCGCCGCGCGCGGTCCTGCTCCTGCACGAGCCGCGCGGCTCAGCCTACGATAAGATCAGTCAGGCGGGCAGTGACCGCGAGAAGCGGTCACGTGTCCCGCCCGACACTAAGAGCACGCCGCGCGTCTCGGGCGCGCTCTTAAAGGGACAGTGGGAGACTAAATTAGAATCAGTCTCCCATTGGCCCCTGTCATGCCACGTTCCCCATACACTCACGTTTTGGGGGCGTGGATATGACAGGGGCCAATCAAAGTGAACATTAGGGTATTTATACTCACCTGTTTCCTTTGCTCCTTGCCCTATCGTGGTTTCTGTCCAGTTCCCTTTAGTGCTTGTATCGTTCAGTTGGTTTTTTGGTGCTTGACCTTGGCCTTGTTCCTGACTCCGCTCTCTCTTTATCCTTGCTTGCTTATCCGCTGTTTTGTCCTCTGTGTACCAGTCCTCGGCTTGTTCTACGTTACGCTGTCTCTCAGTTCCCTTGACCTCGGCTTGTTCAAGACTCTGTCTTTCTTATACTCGTCCAGTCCGGCCATTCTAAGGTCCGGTAAGACGAACCCTGGTTTTTTGTCTCTTGACTATCTGAACTATTCCTGCGTGTTGGGGTATATTACCGTGACAGTTAGTAGGTATAACTAAGGAATATACTAAGAAAGTCTCTTGGTTTTTGCTGTCTGTAGTGTTTTTAGTGTCTTTAGCAATATATGAGCAGGCGCTAAAATAGCCACACTTATATGTACCCTTTGGAAGATATTGGTTTAGGGGTCTACTTGGGGGGGCCAAAATGACTGGGTACAAGCATATCTTTAAGGTTTTTGCCCCTTTGTGCCGTTACTGATGGAAACAGAGAAATGGCTTGTTTGATATGGGGATCAGACGTCCGTATCAGCCAATATCTTCTAAGAATTGACAAAATTCTTTGTCAGCCTGCGTCGTATGTCCCAATACAGCGAATAAGATGGTTAGGGGGTGGTGTTCTATCTTCAAGAAGTGCGTCTCTATCTGAGTTTATAGCCCTAAAGTAATACCTAGTTGGGTATCCTTTTTCTTCAAAGGCCCTACATAGGTCCCAGGCTTTCACTTTAAAATCCTCAAGGGATGAGCAATTCCTACGCAACCGTAGGTATTGACCAATGGGAATGCATGCTTTAGACGGATATGGGTGGTGAGTAGCCCAGTTTAGTAGATTGTTGGTCGCTGTTTTATTACGGTAGTGTGGTTAGTATTTTGACATCATTATGTATACATATTGTGATGTCTAGGAAGTTCAGATTTGCACCCCCAACCTCTCTAGTAAAGCATAGGTTCAGATTATTGCCATTCAATAGTCGAACAAACTCTTCAAAATCACTTTCTGAACCTAGCCATATGATGACCACATCATCGATGTAACGCTTCCAACATTGTATTTTGTCTAAATATTGGGTCAGGCGACCATCACTTTTAAAGTTATTCTCCCAAGTGCCCAAGTACAAATTGGCATACGTGGGGGCACACAAAGTCCCCATCGCTGTGCCCATAATCTGATGATAGATTACACCGTTAAATTGGGGGAGCACAGCCATGGACGCCCCCTAGCGACGTCACTGCCTTCTCGGGGTATTACAGGGTAAACTATCTAGTGTTTACTTATTATATTATTGCCTTTTAAAATAACTTTTTTTAGTGGCCATTATTTTCAAGTCTAATTTCACAGCTCATGTTTTTCCCACTACTGTAAAGACCCCAGATTTGTATTCTGCTACTGCCACCAAGTATATCAATACCCCACATAAATAATATTAGCATGGTTTGCACTGGGTACATGAAGGGATACGGCACCCTCTGCAGGGGCTAGCTAACCAAAGGCCATTTTGATTTTGATTTTAGTCAGGCACGCACAAGGTATCTGTTTGTGCTGTATAAGAGTATCGCTAAACCTGTACACATTGCAGCATATACAACTGCCAGTCGGAGGACTGCAATAGGATCGTGTGGGACCAAGATAGCTATCTCTGTAATGCTTCACTAGTGCAATCACAGTGATATTAGGGGCAAATCCAGCCTGTATGTGGTATATGGTCCACTGGAAAGTACATAACTGACAGCTGTATACCACCTACAAAACCTGTTGGGAAGAGATTAAAGTATGTCCAGATTGGCAATCAAGCAAACTGAACAAATGCCTGGTGGGCCATGATGGCAGTGGGCAGAGGCTGACAGCAGATCAAAGGATCCTTAATGGTTTGTGGGGAGATCAGCCATGCCACCCTGATGCCCTCTATTGCAGTGATAGGCAACCTTTGGCATTCCAAATGTTGTGGATTACATTTCCCATAGTAGTGGGTTACATCTCCCATAATTCTTTTACAGCCATAATGTTGGAAAAGTATCAGGGTAGATGTAGCTCACAACATCTGGAATGCTGCTCTACTGTATCAGAGTTTTGCCACGGGTTATCTGGTAATACTCTGTTAATTTCCACTGTGCCAGCTGAAAAAAGCCATCTGCACCTACAATAGGTGCTAACAAGCACCATAAATATATATGGTTAGTGGCGGACCCCCTGGCACCTCCGCCAATCGTGCTTCCTAGCTGTCACAGAGTACCCAAAGCACTCCACTGGACACCATAGCCGCCGTAGCTTGGCTGGGGTCTCGCTGTCCCTTCTCACCCTGGATCAAACTCCTGGATCCAGCTCCCAGTGTTCTTGTAATTGTCTCTTTGTTAAGGATTTCAATTCAATAGAGTATAGCAGTGTAGCTCTTACAAGAGCTAGTGATATAAGCAATTCCCGCCACACATGATACGAGGCTCTATGCTGGAAAGTCATCTGGTTTAATGGGAGCCACACACAGCCTTTTATGTAACTCCCCATGCAAGGGGTTTCCTTAATCACATTCCAGGGGAATTCCCCACTGGACCTGAGAGGAGATTAGTTACAAGCAACCATTCCACACACTCCTCCCCGTGCCTGATAGATAATTACCTGAGCACACAAACATATTGTCTCTCAGGTACAAAAACATACAATTTAACAAACCCCAAAACACATGAAAACCCCACAAAAGTCACATCCCCAACATATACAAAAATCACCCAGATCGGTTCAGGGATTCGGGATTTCCTTGGAAGTCATAATTTTGACCGACCGGGCACATGGTCCTATGCCCTAAACAGTTCCATGAAATCAGTACTAACGGTCGGTCAAGTTTGGTAGTTTAAAACCGAACAAACTACCGAACATAGTCAATAATCTTACCCTGAAGCTTGTTCACCTTGTTCATGCCCTTCTAAGTTGTGTAGAACCGAACGCAGGTGATGCTGGAAGTTCAGCGGTGTTTGGGAGTTTCTGTATCTGATTTCAGTTTCATGAGATTCATGCCCAAACATTCGCGGGAACAAGGTGGCCGCCACCTCGTGGTCATTCATGCGAACAGTGGCCACCCAGACGAACACTTACAACACTGCGGTGGAAAGTGTTACAAACTGTCAATTAGGCTTAACAAGCTTCCGGGTGGTCTCTGGTTCGTGCGCCTGTTTGGTTCCCAAATAGAATAGAGCCATTGCACGAACAAAGTCTTTTCACATGGTTTTTACAGGGCCCATGGCATTTTTGGCAAGAGGCTGGCAAGCAGTCCCCTCCAAAAACACGTAGCAGAGGCATTTCTGCCACATATTATATTGCCACTATCCCCCATCACAGCCCCTATCCCCCACTATAGCCCTTGTCTTTCCCCCCCATATACTACATCGCCTTTACATGCTACAGCAAGTGGTGTATTTTGGATTTGTGCTGCCCTAGGCATGATGAAGCTTGGGCACCCCCCTAATCTAAATTTGCCCCACCCCTTCCTGTCAAGGCCGCACCTCTTTCTATTTAAGACCAACACGCACTTTGATTGACAGACACACACGACACCGCCACTCAGTGACAGTCACACACTCTGAGATACACATATACTGACAAACACACACTCACTGATTTTACACACTGACAGGCACACACAATCACCCAGAAACACACATACAGACACACACACTAACTGACAGATACACACTAACAGACACACTCATAGACACACTCACCATATGTGACGAAGTGCCCTTCGCCACTTGTGCCTGGAGGGGACTACTGGCTAGCCTCCTGCCTTCCGACTATGGCCCCTGTGCTGATAGCTGTATTTTCCCCTGCAGAAAGGTTTATTTGTGTATTTCTGCATATTTCTGACTTTCAGTATGTGGGTAGTGCTACCCCAGATAGCTATGCCATGGAGCCTATTCGTGTAACGAAAGACTATGGAAAAGACTTTGGCTCCATGGCGATTGAATTGTATGTATGTGATCTGAACGCCATTCTAAGCTATCTTTTGTTTGTATTGTCTGTGATTGGTTGTACTGTGTCCCACCCTGTGGGATGTCCCCTTGCATGGGGACTTGCATAAAAGCCAGTGTGTGGCCATTAAAATCAGATAATCTTGAACCTTTCTTGAAGCATTGGCTCATGTTTGGGGGAAGGGATACCTACACTCTGGGGATTGCTATAATCACTTACTCCCCAGAGTAAGCTCTTGCAATAGGTTGATTTGTTCCTGCTACGCTCTCTGGATTTAGGAGAGGTTCACCCACTGGGAGCTGGATCCTGGTCGTGGATCCAGGGTGGGTGGAGACGGCGAGACCCCGGCGCAGCTGTATCGCTGGAAGTGGGGTCTGCAGTGCTGATGGTGTCGGTTGGAGTGCTTGGAGTCCTCAGTGAGCACTAGGTGCATCGATTGGCGGAGGTACTCAGTCGGAGTGCCAGCGTTCCGTCACACCATATATACACACTGACAGACACACATTCATTCACTGACAGACAAACATACACTGAAAGATACACACATAGACATACACTGACAGACACGTGCTGATAGACACACATTCATTCACTGACAGACACAAACTCACAGATATATACTGACAGGCATACACAATCACTGACAGACACACTCACTAACAGACATACACTGGCAGACACACACATTCACTGTCACACAACCTGATACTGACAGATTCACACTCACAAACATTGCCTCAGACACTCACCAATTATTATTTTTTTGTATTAATTAAAATCCACCCAGCCTCCCTACCTTTGGGAGAGCTTGAGTGGATTCTTTCCCTGGGGTCCAGTGGGGCTGCTGCTGCCTCCTGGGTTCTCTCCTGGGCTGTCTGGCAGCTGCTGGACTGGCTGATGGTCTTATGTGCTGACTGGCACCTGCTGGCCTCCTGTGTTGCAGGGTGGATGGGCGGCTGGTCAATGCATGCGGTGAGAGAGCTGTAATCTCCCTGTTCAACTCCCTCGCGCGCTGCTGAGTGATGCTGGGAGCCAGAATTACGTCATATACTGGCTTCAGCAACACCTCTGGGTGCATGAGGGAGTTGAGCAGGAAGAGTTCAGAGGCACTGGTTACAGCTTCCATCCCCAACTCACTACAGCCACATACACTACAGCTCCTATGCTCCAGACACACAGGCACACTGCAACTCCTCTCCACACATACCACACCACTAACAGGCCTCTCAACCCACATTACACTTCAAACAGCCCCATCCACAGAAACACAAACCCATACAAAATCTCCTCACACACACCACACACAATCAACCCCACAAGCAGCCTTCCACACACACCGCAAAAAGTCTACACCATAATGCAACTTCACAAGCAACTTTCAGACGCATACAAAATCACAGGCAGACTCCCTTTACACACATACAACACATTCTCCCTAACCTGTCCCTCTTTTGTTCTCTGGTATTCCACTATAGAGACAAGTTACCATCACACACAAAAAAGCATGTCATATTATTTGCTTGTGCTATGCTGAACAAACACATGACAGATCGAGAGTGTCCACGAAAATACTGTAGCAGGCAGTGGCTAACTGGGGATTGGGATTCCCACACCTGTCCAACTATTACAGAGCGAGCCTGTTGAGCTCCATGGTCCAGACCCACATATCCGTGGAAGCCCCCAAATGGGTACATCCAGAATCTCATTGGGTCACCCCAGGCGAGCTGAAAACCATCTTTTGGTGAAAAACAGACCAAAATGCCCAGACATATTGCCAATGACCCAACTACTAGTGTGAACATGGGACCAACCAGACCCCGCTCTCCCTGGCAACACGGCTGAGATCATTGTCCTACCTAATCCCAGCCTATCAACACAAAATATGGGAAACACGGGGTGTACTACACCTATACCAAATATGTAACAGCAACATCTTGTTAAACCTTAAAGACATACTTAAACACTATGAACTACCCAACACGGCCCTATTCTACTACATACAAGTGCGGTGATGTTTGTTGAGGATGGGGATGACTCAGGGAATACTAGAAAATAGGTCACCCCTCTCCCCTTTCTGAGCTATCATGTGTAGCATCTAAGCCCCAAAAGAAGATGATATTGATGTGCTATTCACTTCTTAACAGAGATAGATAGAACTCATTGGACCATTAGTGTTCCTAATAGTCTCTGGAAGCAACTTCGGCACAGGAATTGTGTTTCAGAAGCCTCTTGAAATAGGTTAACATGGCCAGGCAGCTGTACTCAAGCCTCACATGAAATTTAACCATATTAAACATCAGCTGAAATGTTGAATTTTGGAAAAGTGAACATGTGTTTTCTGCAATGATGTATCGTGCTTTACTATCTGTCAGTCTGATGGAAGTACCTGGTGTGACGGAACGCTGGCACTCCGACTGAGTACCTCCGCCAATCGATGCTCCTAGTGCTCGCTGAGGACTCCAAGCACTCCAACCGACACCATCAGCACTGCGGACCCCACTTCCAGCGATTCAGCTGCGCCGGGGTCTCGCCGTCTACACCCACCCTGGACTCAATGCCAGGATCCAGCTTCCAGTGGGTGAACCTCTCTTTCCCCAGAGAGCAGGAACAAGCTCTTAGCAGAGTTTAGTGATCATACCCTGGGGAGTATAGTGATTATAGCAATCCCCAGAGTGTAGGTATCCCTTCCCCCAAACATGAGCCAAGGCTTCAAGAAAGGTTCAAGATGATCTGACTTTAATTAACACACACAGACGTTTATGCAAGTCCCCATGCAAGGGGACATCCCACAGGGAGGGACAACATGTAACCAATGCCGTACAGTAAAACAGAAGGCACACCCAGCACAAGCACATAAAATCCTCCCCTCTGCCTGTGATATAATTACTGAACACACTGGGTTAATGTAATTTTTCACAGGCAGGAAAAATATACTTTTTACAGCATATTCATAACTTCTAAAACATATCAAAAAATGGCATGAATCAGACCAGGGGTTCAGAAGTTAGTAAAGTATCTTTTGGGGCCTGGCTGGCAGCATGGCTATCTGGCCCAAACCGGTTTTACATGCCCTCTATCCTGGAGACAATGGGGAAAATAATCCAATTATATCCAGGGATAGAGGCAGACTCCATTGAGCACATGTTACCAGTAAAACACAAAAGGATACAAAAATACATAACTCCTACCATACTGAATTGAACGGGCCAAATCTCCCAGGGTCCATAGTCACAGGGCAAGAGGCGGGCAAGCAGTCCTCTCTAGGCCCAAGTGGCGAGGGGAAATCGTCACACCTGGTTGTGGCAGATACCAGTCGAAGACGACCTACTCGAACACATAGTGCCTTCTGTAAAGTTTAGTAAAGGAAGGGGCTGTTTTTCAGGGTTTGGGCTCGGTCCATTAGTCCCAATGAAGGGTTATCGTAATGCTACAGGGTACACATATATTTTAGACAAGTGGGTAATTTGTGGTAACAATTTGGGAAACACCTTTTCCTGTTTCAGAATGAATGTGCACAAAGAGAGAGGTGCATGAAGACAGGGTTTGATGAGTTAGGTGTGCAAGAACTCAGGTGGCCTGTACAGAGCTCAACTGCGATGAGCACCACTGATATGAATTAGAAGGCCAAATGCAGGTCAGACAGTCTCATCTCACCTCAGAAATATTCTTTTGGGAGAACAGGCACTCATATCCACAGACACAATCAAAAAGTTGAAAGCCTCCCCAGAAATGTAATGGTTGTTTTAGCTGCAAAAGGGTGAGGGTTGCAACTCATTATTAATGCCAATGGTTTTGGTATAGGTGGTGTAACAAGCTCATATAAGTGTAATGGTCAGGCTTCCAAATAGTTTTGAAAGGATATATATATTTTTTTAATTATGTTAAAATGAAAAAAAAAAAAAAAAAAAAAAGAGAAAAACTTGTTTTCATGCTAAAAACCTTTAGTATATGACAGGAGTGTCCAACCATATACATGCTCCTTGGGTCAGAAAGTCTTTGAAAACAGTTAGTCTTTAGTCTGTGCCAGTAATAAAGCAGGGAAAACCATATACACTGTCGGTTTACTAACACTATCTGATCCAAGGCTGAAGTATCCTGAGCAGATATGAGTTTTTTTTTTTTTTTTTAACAAATACTTCAGTTTACAAAACTATTTCCTTTCAAACTTTGACGAATGGATTTTTATATTAAAAATAGTTCTGCGGTGACAGTCGTCCTTTAGGAAGATCAGTGGGTATCGCCATTTCGGGATCACCCCGCTTTAGGGCAATTCTGCTCTTGATAAATTTCCGCTGAATTCAGAATTTTGCTCAACGCTTCAGATTCAAGGCCTCCTATTGCTCCATTTTTTTTAAACCTAAATTGTTTTGTGTTTGCAGTTACCTATAGCATTAGTTTTTGCAGAGTTACCTATAGCATTAGTTTTTGCAGTTACCTATAGCATTAGTTTTTGCAGAGTTACCTATAGCATTAGTTTTTGCAGTTACCTATAGCATTAGTTTTTGCAGAGTTACCTATAGCATTAGTTAGAACAGATGGACAGCAATGATTTCTCAGTGATATAGCATTCCTTTACACACAATCTTTAACCGCACTATTATATTTGCTATAGGTGTATAATCATATGTTTGCTATGTTTTTTTTTAACCATGACAATATATTACTGCCTATGGAGTGCCAGCCTGCCTCCTGCCCTGGCACAGACTTGGCACAGACTTGGCCCAGGCAGCACGCGCTGGTCTGTGTGCGGGAAGTGATTGGCTGTGACGTTATAAAGACACGCCCATTTCTCCATGAAGCCGTTGCCTGGTTACCGTACACTAACTCTCCCCGTTCTCGGCCGGGTGTGTGGGCGGACCCCGAGTACTGCAGTTGGCACGGGCAGATAGCGGGTAAGGTTCCTATCGGTTCCGGGATCTCCGAGGGTGGAGGGGGAGGAGGTACCCGGTTACATTTTGAAGCAGTGCCGTGATTAGTATTGACACGAGCGGACAGGGAGTATGGCTAATGACGTCACACGAGCAGCGAACCAATCAGCAGCGGAGGGCGGGCCACAGTAGTCTGCTACTGGGGAACCTAAGGAAACAATTTCACATACTCCAAATATCTATATCTCCTTATACCCCCTCTATAATACAGCCCCATATACCCCCTCTATACTACAGCCCCCTATACCCCCTCTATAATACAGCCCCATATACCCCCTCTATAATACAGCCCCCTATACCCCCTCTATACTAACCCCCATATACCCCCTCTATACTACAGCCCCCTATACCCCTCTATACTACAGCCCCATATACCCCCTCTATACTAACCCCCATATACCCCCTCTATACTACAGCCCCATATACCCCCTCTATACTAACCCCCATATACCCCCTCTATACTATGGCCCCATATACCCCCTCTATAATACGGCCCCATATATCCCCTCTATAATACAGCCCCATATACCCCCTCTATACTAACCCCCATATACCCCCTCTATACTACAGCCCCATATACCCCCTCTATACTAACCCCCATATACCCCCTCTATACTACAGCCCCCTATACCCCTCTATAATACAGCCCCATATACCCCCTCTATACTACAACCCCATATACCCCCTCTATACTAACCCCCATATACCCCCTCTATACTACAACCCCATATACCCCCTCTATAATACAGCCCCATATACCCCCTCTATACTACAGCCCCCTATACCCCCTCTATACTACAGCCCCATATACCCCCTCTATACTACAGCCCCATATACCCCCTCTATAATACAGCCCCATATACCCCCTCTATAATACAGCCCCATATACCCCCTCTATACTACAGCCCCCTATACCCCCTCTATACTACAGCCCCCTATACCCCCTCTATACTACAACCCCATATACCCCCTCTATACTACAGCCCCCTATATCCCTCTATAATACAGCCCCATATACCCCCTCTATACTACAGCCCCATATACCCCCTCTATAATACAGCCCCATATACCCCCTCTATACTACAGCCCCCTATACCCCTCTATAATACAGCCCCATATACCCCCTCTATAATACAGCCCCATATACCCCCTCTATACTACAGCCCCATATACCCCCTCTATACTAACCCCCATATACCCCCTCTATACTACAGCCCCATATACCCCCTCTATAATACAGCCCCATATACCCCCTCTATAATACAGCCCCCTATACCCCCTCTATACTACAGCCCCCTATACCCCTTCTATACTAACCCCCATATACCCCTTCTATACTAACCCCCATATACCCCCTCTATACTACAGCCCCATATACTCCCTCTATAATACAGCCCCCCTATACCCCCTCTATACTACAGCCCCCTATACCCCTTCTATACTAACCCCCATATACCCCCGCTATACTAACCCCCATATACCCCCTCTATACTAACCCCCATATACCCCCTCTATACTACAACCCCATATACCCCCTCTATACTAACCCCCATATACCCTCTCTATACTACGGCCCCATATACCCCCTCTATAATACAGCCCCCTATATACCCCTTCTATACTACAGCCCCCTATACCCCCTCTATACTACAGCCCCATATACCCCCTCTATAATACAGCCCCCTATACCCCCTCTATACTACAGCCCCATATACCCCCTCTATACTACAGCCCCATATACCCCCTCTATACTACACCCCCATATACCCCCTCTACTACAGCCCCATATACCCCCTCTATACTAACCCCCATATACCCCCTCTATACTACGGCCCCATATACCCCCTCTATACTACGGCCCCATATACCCCCTCTATACTACGGCCCCATATACCCCCTCTATACTACGGCCCCATATACCCCCTCTATAATACAGCCCCATATACCCCCTCTATAATACAGCCCCATATACCCCCTCTATAATACAGCCCCATATACCCCCTCTATACTACAGCCCCATATACTCCCTCTATACTAACCCCATATACCCCCTCTATACTACAGCCCCATATACTCCCTCTATACTACGGCCCCATATACCCCCTCTATAATACAGCCCCATATACCCCCTCTATAATACAGCCCCATATACCCCCTCTATAATACAGCCCCATATACCCCCTCTATACTACAGCCCCATATACTCCCTCTATACTAACCCCATATACCCCCTCTATACTACAGCCCCATATACTCCCTCTATACTACAGCCCCATATACCCCCTCTATACTACAACCCCATATACCCCCTCTATAATACAGCCCCCTATACCCCCTCTATACTACAACCCCATATACCCCCTCTATACTACAACCCCATATACCCCCTCTATACTACAACCCCATATACCCCCTCTATACTACAACCCCATATACCCCCTCTATACTACAACCCCATATACCCCCTCTATACTACAACCCCACATACCCCCTCTATAATACAGCCCTATATACCTCCTCTATAATACAACAATGGAATTTTTTTTATTTTTTTTTTATTCTTTATTTTTTTTGTCCAAGGATAGAACAGAGGCTTACAATGCCCCAACAGCTAGGGTAAGCTGTTATTCAAACATAGTGGTACCGTGGGTAGGCATTAGAAGATACTGCACATTTTTAAATGTATTATTATCGTTTGTCAAGTAGTGTCTCCAGATCTGCTTATCAGAAAAGGTGTGATACAAAGTTAGGTCAAACAAGATAATATAATATGAAATAACAGAGTATTAATTCTAGAGATTAAAACATTGCTAATCTGATTTATTATGCTAACCTTCCTTGGGTGAACAAGTATTTTAACATGGTATCTTAGCTAGGCATTAGGTTCTACTGCTTGTTTAATATATATGTATATTGATGTCGCTTTTCAAGTATTTTCCCCTGTTTAGCTCATGTGAGCAGGTGAGGTACACGTTTAGCTATGACAAAAATGCATAAAACAACATATGGTCTGCACTAGGGCTCAGGGTCATGTAGTGCTAGGTAGGGAGGCAGTTAGAGTGCCATTGGTTACTAGGCTAGGAACATGTATAGACATATATAGTGACATGACATATATAACCATTGGTTATTTCTGCAGGAGGTGCCCCTGTGGGGAACTTGGGAATAAGCAGGTTCCATGTGTATTGGTCCCCGGATGGTAGTTATGGTGGTTATAGTCCAAGTCCAGCCAAGAGAATAATGCTTAAAAATTTTTTATTTTGTTTTTAAATAATGCGGTTCAGCTCGGGCAGGGTGTCATGGTCACTAGGTACTTTCCGGGTTGTAAGGGTAGTCATCCGAGTGGGTAATGTGGCGCGAACAGTCCATGCCAGGGTTGGTGCAAATCAGCCGGCGGAGTAAGGGCATGGTGGTAACTGCAATGCACTGGTGGTACCTCCGTGGGATTTAGATCTTGTAAAGTCCTGATATTCCGATTGGACTGTGCGTTAGTGGACCTGCTTGGGTTCGTTTAGTCCATACTCAGTGCTGGCAGGCTGTTTGCTCTGAGGGAGGCATATCAGTCAGGGAAATAATTGTTGCGTTGCGCCTCACAGAAAATACATGGTTGCAGGTGCAGCCATTGAAGTCGTCCTCCAGGCAGATAAAATGGGCCCCAGGAGAGTGATGGCGACCTCCACAGGCGCAAAGGTTTTTGTTTTGTTTCCTTCTCCCACCCGATATATGTGTGGTTAGCATCCCCTTAGTCTGCTCAATGTAATCCCCAGGGCAGGTTGCTGTGTTGATCCGATGGCGTTGGATGGTTTCTCCTGCGGTAAGTCACACATGTGGCTGGCGTGCGGCGGCCATTTTGGGGAATACCGCCGGAGAGTTTTCCATAGCAGGGTGGTAGTTTTCGGCCCCGCGTGTCATAACATGACAGGAGTTGCTGCGTGTGTGCAGACCGGGATGACCCCCCCGGTCCAGAGGGGGGATGCCAGACACCGTCCGGAGACCCGGGAGAGTGGCTCTACCACTACGCACCAACCATGCAGACGGAAGGCAAACTGCCGATGGCAGCGCAGGTCCACCACTGCCTCCTGTTCCCCCAGAGGGGAGGAGGTCTGGGACTTACTGACCCCCCGAGACAGCGGCCTGAAGATGTCGGCTTTAGTGAAGACCTGGGGCTGGAGGGGTGCCTCGCCTCGCTCCCGTCCAGGGCCGGACTGGGATAAAAATTCGGCCCGGGCATTTTTTTATCACAGCGGCCCACTAAGAAGGGGCGGTGCAGAGAGGGTGTGTTTTGTCGTCACTAACGACAAACACGCCCCCTTCTCAAAGTGCAGGCCAGGGCAGACCATGCGCAGAGCTCTGCTTAAGAGCTCTAGCATGAGAAAAAAGCCCTGTATTTGTTCTGCACAGTGCAAGCAAATTTAATAACATGCTTGCACTGTGTTTCCTTGCAACTTGTCTCTGGTGTCTCTATAAATGGATACCAGGAGACAAAAATGCCAGGAAAGAGTATCGTGCTGTGTTTGGAGCCTGCTTGTGGGATTGTGTGTGTTTGTATAGAGTGAGCTGATTGTGGTGTGGTATTGTGTAATAAGGTCGGTTTTAGTCGTGTTGTGTTTGTGGTGTAATGTAGTGCATATGTGGCTAGGGTCTGTAAAGAATGTGTGTATAGGGGATGTAGCAAGTGTGTGCATACAGGCTATAGTGTGTGTGTGTGTGTGTGTGTGTGTATATGTGATGTAGTGTTTGTAGAGAGTGTGTGTTTAGGGGTGTAGTATGTGTTTGCTTACAAGGAATCTAGTGTGTGTATAGGGGATCCAGAGTGTGTATGTCAGGAATGTAGTGTGTGTGTGTGTGTGTGTGTGTGTGTGTGTGTGTGTGTGTGTGTGTGTATATATATATATATATATATATATATATATATTTATATTTATATATATATATATAGATATATGGAAGTATTGTGTATGTGTGTGGTGCAGTGTGTTGGGGAGGTTCGGTGTGTATGTGAGGGGTGCAGTATGTGTGTATGATGGATGCTGTGTGTGATGTGTGTGAGGGTGCTGTGTATGAGGGTGCTGTGTATGATGTGTTTTGTGATAGTGCTGAGTGCGATATGTGTGAGTCCTGAGTGTGATGTGTGTGAGAGTGCTGAGTGTGATAGTGCTGTGGATGATGTGTGATAGTGCTGTGGATGATGTGTGTGAGTGCTGAGGGTGATGTGTGTGAGTGCTGAGGGTGCTGTGTGTGAGAGTGCCGAGTGTGATAGTGCTGTGGATGATGTGTGAGAGTGCTGTGTGTGATGTGTGTGATGTGTGTGAGAGTGCTGTGTATGATGTGTTTTGTGATAGTGCTGAGTGTGATGTGTGTATGATGTGTGTGAGAGTGCTGTGTATGATGTGTTTTGTGATAGTGCTGAGTGTGATGTGTGTGTGAGTCCTAAATGTGATGTGTGTGAGAGTGCTGTGTGTGAGAGTGCCAAGTGTGATAGTGCTGTGGATGATGTGCGTGAGTGCTGAGTGTGATGTGTGTGAGAGTGCTGTGTATGATGTGTTTTGTGATAGTGCTGAGTGTGATGTGTGTGTGAGTCCTAAATGTGATGTGTGTGAGAGTGCCGAGTGTGATAGTGCTGTGGATGATGTGTGTGAGAGTTCTGTGTGTGATGGGAGTGAGAGTGCTATGTGTGATGGGTGTGAGAGTGCTATGTGTGATGGGTGTGAGAGTGCTGTGTGTGATGGGAGTGAGAGTGCTGAGTGTGATGGGAGTGAGAGTGCTGAGTGTGATGGGAGTGAGAGTGCTGAGTGCGATGGGAGTGAGAGTGCTGAGTGTGATGGGAGTGAGAGTGCTGTGTGTGATGGGAGTGAGAGTGCTGTGTGTGATGGGAGTGAGAGTGCTGAGTGCGATGGGAGTGAGAGTGCTGAGTGCGATGGGAGTGAGAGTGCTGAGTGCGATGGGAGTGAGAGTGCTGAGTGCGATGGGAGTGAGAGTGCTGTGTGTGATGGGAGTGAGAGTGCTGTGTGTGATGGGAGTGAGAGTGCTATGTGTGATGGGAGTGAGAGTGCTGAGTGTGATGGGAGTGAGAGTGCTGTGTGTGATGGGAGTGAGAGTGCTGTGTGTGATAGTGATGTGTGTGCTGTGTGTGAATGTTAGAAGGGATTGAGTGTTGGGGGGGGGGGTAAAATAAAATAAAAAAGTATGCATTATGTCCCCCCCTCCCTTCTTACCTTTAGCCTGGGAGGGGGGGACCGGCATGCTGGTGAGTGGGAGGGGGGGACCGGCACTCCGACACCATCCCTGGTGGTCCAGTGGTGAGTGAACTCTAGCCTGAGGGCTAGAGTTCACTCTCGCGAGATCCGGTCGTTGCCATGGCAACGCGCCGGATCTCGCGAGAGGAACCCGGCGGAGCTGCAAGATAGAGCTCCGCCGGGTCCTCTACCTCCCTCCCCAGCCGCAGGTCTCTCCAAGGGGGCCGGTGAGGGAGATCTATGATCTCCTCACCGGCCCTTCATTGAAAACAGCGGGGCCGGCGCTCGGATAGTGCCGGCCCTGCATAGACCGGCAGGGGAGATCCTGGGACCTTCCCCTGCCGGCCTCGGCCCATGGCCACCGCGGCCCACCGGGCATTTGCCCGGTGTGCCCGATGGCCAGTCCGGGCCTGCTCCCGTCGCTCAGAAAACATTGCAGATGACCCAGGACGTACCGTGCAGCGCATCAACAAAGGAATCGGCTAGCCGCTAAGAAACACTGATGCCCAGCACCGAGACGGGCACAGTGGGCCACACCGACTCTGCAGCCACTGGCCCATCGTTGTGGGACTCTCATATTCATATAAGACGAAGACGCTAACCATCTAAAATAGTATTTATGCAAACAATGTGTTACACTGATAGTACTGGCAGCTAGCATAACCCTCTGATCCAAGGTACTATAAACTGTCAGAAATGTCCATGATACACATAACGCTTGTCATACTGTAGATTACCCTGGTGGGAATGTAAACCTCCTGTAACACACTATAACCATACAATGTGCAACCCGGTCTACAACCATAGGCTACCACTATGGGGACACCAAGCCCACTAGCCAGGTATCACACCCTAGGAGTTCAACCCTCCCGCTATAACATTACAAGTTACATGTGAGCAAAAACTCATAGCACCTAGGTAAGGATGACAATATTGTGTGCTTATCACAGTTACTAACACACTTCAGGTTACCTATATAAATTAAGCAGTTCACTACCATTGAGCTATATCACGCTAACTACTTAACCAAGCTGAATGTTGTTATATGTTTGTTCAACACCTCAATATATATCTAAAATGCCAGTTATATCTTATAAAATTTCAGAATAATCTTATATGTACATTCGCTGCACACGCCATGCTTTCCTCTTTTGTTTTCTCCTCTACCTATTTCTCCAGGACATGTGCAGTAAGCTAGCATACTTAAAACCAAACGTGAAACTAAACCACTGTACTAGAGATCATATTAATATTATAAAAATGTGCCTGTATATCGAATGCCATGACATGTAATACCAATGTTCACCTATTCTACCGGATATCGCTGTTGTGGCGCACGCCGGCGACTTGTTCATTTCGTGCACACCCAAAATAAAGAATAAAAAAAAAAATGAGTTATGTAAAGAAATTTTTTGGGATTGCTGCTTTAAATTGTTTTGTTTTTTTTCAATAACAGCCATTTCCATGTTTTTTTTTTTTTTTTAATTCTTTATTTTTGAAGTGCGCACAGTGATAACAATTGCTTATGAGGTACCCCAAAGGCATTCCTCTAGCACGTTAGGTACAATTCGAACATAGGGGTAGACATGAGATCTTGCACACTTTTTTTTTTTTTTTAAAAGTAAAGAGTTATACCGTAATGAAGAACTTTGCTTAAAGAGTTTGAAAAGCACAACAAATGAACAACGTTTAAGTTTTAAGCTAGTACATGTCGAGTGTTCGTTAAGCTTTGTAACTTCAGTAGTCGTATTACATATTCTACGCTAAACATGCATGTGATTAAATTACTGAGAATTGAGCAACGTCAGTTAAATTATGTTAATTATGCTTGGGTAACATTATTAAGAGTAACAATAGTTTCACTGGTATCAGCAGCTTATTTAAGAAGGATTACACAGGTGAGTTAAACATTTACCACCAGGTAGGTTATGGCATATTATGTGAATTACTGCGCTAATTATCTGTAGGAGATGTGTCCATTTGGAGGTGTTCACAGCCAGGGTTTGTGGGGGTGAGTAAGGCTGTTAGCAGCAGGTCCAGCAGCTTTGCCGTGTTTGCCGTCTGTCACCTGGGGCTGGGGTACCTGTCGTTTCAGAGTTGAGGATGGTGTCGAGCAGTGTCCTTTTCTTCGGCACCCAGGTGTTCCACATAGCGCATCTCTGCGTCCCTTGCAGCTGTGGGTCCCTCTGTGGGTTAATGTGTCTGCAGGCCTTCTCGGCTGTGTGTTCAGCTGGTGCTTGAATGCGGGTATGTTGCTTTATGGGTCGCAGCACCCAGATGAGGCTGGTGCTGTGAAGAGCTGGTCGCTTGGGGTCTCGAGAGCTCCAGTGGGGTACTCTCAGTGCAGGTAAGCGCTGGATCCTCTGCTGGTGTGTAAGGCTGTTTGTGGGGTGATTGTCCAGCGGTATGGCAGGTCTCCGCTGTCTCCCCGTCATGGCTGCTTTTAAATGCCATGGGTGGTTATAGCCCTGGCTGAGTGATGTGGGAGCTTCCTTCAGCGGTGTGCCGAGTAGGTGCCTCGCTGTCGGCCATTTTGTGAGGGCCGCGTGGTGGTTGTCGGCGGTTAGTCGCCCAGAAGCTCTGCCGAGGTGATGTCTGCCTGGTGGAGGCCGGGATAACCCCCGCCGGCCCAAAGGGGGGGGAAACGAGGCCGGGGGCCCCAGAGTTGTAAAGGGTCTCGGTACGTGCCGGGGACGGAAGGTGAGGTGGCGGCCGTCCACCCCGCCCTGTTCCCGGGTAGGCCTCAGTCTCCCCTGCCCCGGAGCATCTCACCAGGACCCGGTCCATCCGATATTAGGTGCTCCAGCTGCACCGGGACACTCCAGGGTCAGGTATCCCGCATTTCCAGGGGGTTCCAAGCCGCTTTTTGAAGGGTTTTCACCCTTTATTCGTCGTGTTTCCCCGGAGCCGTGGTGACTAGCAGCCTGCTGGCATGACCGCCCGGCCCCGCGCCCGCCCCCCCATTTCCATGGTTTTTAAACACTATGCTTGTTTGAGAGGAATAGAAGATAGCAGTATATTAAATGTGGAAAATTCCAATTTTATGAAGATCAACTTTAACCCCTTAAGGACCAAACTTCTGGAATAAAAGGGAATCATGACATGTCACACATGTCATGTGTCCTTAAGGGGTTAAGGAAAATGTACATTCATATTTTGAAACGGTTATAAAAATGACATCTTTATCTTAAGCTAAGTCTATGCAGGACTGGACTGTACTTGACTTTTTCTCCTTGACATTTTCACCCATCATTAACTGTGTTGCCAGCAATAAAGAAATAAGCGAGGACTGCATGCTGGATTTAAAAAAGCAGAACTCAAGATAACAAAAAAAAGATGAACTCAGAATTCAGATAATACATTACTGACTATACCTACCTGCCAATAAGCAAGCTACAACTTACAACTTTTAACAAACTACTAATGTGTTTACAGAAATGTTACTCCATACAGCTGAATTCTGCAGGAGCCTTTTGAATTAATCACAAGTACTGTATTCCTTGTACCCATTTAGTGCGTTCCTTGTTCCTGTCTGTTATTTTTCGTATTGACCTAGGCTAGTTCTTGACTTTAAGTGTTTCTATAATCCGTACTTGTCTAGTTTATACTTTTTCCTGTTATTCCACTTTCCTTAGCCCAGATAGTTTTTTCGTTTTCTCTCTCTCATTTTCCTGAACCTTGGCTTGTATTTGACTTCGATTTCTCTCTTTTGTATGTTAAGCCCGGCCACTCTAAGGACCGGTAATACGTCTGTTCCATTTAGTTAGAAGTTGTTATCCTAAGCTCGGTGTGTTAGAGTATAGTACTGTCATAGTGATACAATGAACTATTTTTTTTTTTTTTTGTCAATCTTTCTTTTGTTGAGGCAGACAATATTAGGGGTACAGAATGGATAGGAGGGAGTATACGATAGATATACAGATTGGGTACATGCTAACACATTTCGTCAACTCCTATATGTAGAAGCCTCATTTTATATTAAGTAAACGATCTAACATCAGAGTAACACAAGTAAACGTAGATGCGTATTAAACAGGTTCCATTTGAAACGGTTGTACCTATACTGCGTCTGTGCTCTCTAAAGAATTACAAGTAGCGAAGGTCATCGAGTTAAGCAGTGGGATATACAGGTATATTCAGTAGTGTCCGCTTCTTGTCATGGGTTGAGGATAAACTCCTCAGCGGGATAGTTGGGTGAGCACGATTAGTAGATAGGAACAGTGCTTTAGTGTGTGCGTGACATGTCATCGCTCGCTTTGGTGTGTGTGTGACAGGTTATCTCTCGCTTTATTATGTGTGTGACAGGTTATCCCTCGCTTTAGTATGTGTGTGACAGGTTATCCCTCGCTTTAGTATGTGTGTGACAGGTTATCCCTCGCTTTAGTATGTGTGTGACAGGTTATCCCTCGCTTTAGTATGTGTGTGACAGGTTATCCCTCGCTTTAGTATGTGTGTGACAGGTTATCCCTCGCTTTAGTATGTGTGTGACAGGTTATCCCTCGCTTTAGTATGTGTGTGACAGGTTATCCCTCGCTTTAGTATGTGTGTGACAGGTTATCCCTCGCTTTAGTATGTGTGTGACAGGTTATCCCTCGCTTTAGTATGTGTGTGACAGGTTATCCCTCGCTTTAGTATGTGTGTAACAGGTTATCTCTCGTGTTATGTGTGTGACAGGTTATCTCTCGTTTTAGTATGTGTGTGACAGGTTATCTCTCGCTTTAGTGTGTGTGTGTGACAGGTTATCTCTCGCTTCAGTGTGTGTGTGACAGGTTGTCTCTCGCTTTAGTGTGTGTGTGTGGTAAGTTGTCCATCGCTTTAGTGTGTGTGTGTGACAGGTTATCTCTCGCTTCAGTGTGTGTATGACAGGTTGTCTCTCGCTTTAGAGTGCGTGCGACACATATTTTAGTTTGAAATCAAGCTGAAACATTTGGCTTTAAACACAGATCGGAATTATAAGTACGTGAGAACGGTGCTATAATCACGCTATAAACAATTCAAGTAACGTAAATGCAAATCAATTAGCTATATCTACATAGATGCAGAGTGGTAGTGCGTGGAGTCATTTAGCTAGTGAGGATTTTAATGCCGGCTATCCTAGCTGTCCTTATCTTGAGTGACTAAACATAAAACATACGGTATGAAACTTTGCTTTGCCATTAATCAACTGGGTGAGCTAGCAATTATAAACATGCTGAAATAAAATAAAATGTCTGACTATACTGCGACTGTGTCTGAGTCTCAATAGCAGCTATGGAAGTAGCAACAACATGCCCTTAGAGCAGAGTAATCAGTGGAGAAAACCAAATTCTGGCCCGCGTCCCCAAGCAATACAATGGGTCTTAGCTACTTCCGCATATACACCGTTTTGTGGGCGAAGGTGTTTGCAACGTTTAGTTATGCAGTCCAGATATGGTCAACCTAAGTACAGAGAACAAACAGTGAGATGATCTGAGAGGGTCAGTTGTACATACAGTTTGTAAACGTCCCAGTGAGGTCTGAGTCTGTGGTGAGAAAAAAAAAAAAATGAGGTCTCCTATCGGGATCTGAGGCGTCTTGACACAAATGGAAAGCTGGTGAAAGCCTTAAGGCCAACTCCATAGTGAGGTGGTATGGCTCAACGGGAGCTCAGTGGGGGTTTCTCTGTTGAGGAGTGAGAAACTAAGGGTAACGTGTGGTTCTCTGGCCTTGTGTCGGTTTCAGGGATCCAGATCAGCAGTGTTCTGGCTGGTGTCTTAGCCGGTCTCCGTTCATGTAGTGGCTGCTACATATGGATCGGGCGTCAGTCCTTGAGGTAGGAATGGGACTATTCTCGTCAGGTCCCAGGAGTGCTGTGGCGAATCGGTGCCTTGTTGGGCTACCTGGTTGAAGGAGTCTGGAGGTAGGCCCAAGGCCTGCAGTAGTGGCGCTGAGTCTGCTGGGTCTTGTAGTCTGTGGGATTCCGTTCCCCGCCGTACCACTAGCGTGTGGAAAGGCCGCCAACTATACAGTATGTCATGTCTGCGGAGTAGCGTGGTGAGCGGCTGGAAGGAGCGTCGCCATGCCAGGGTCTCGTTCGAGAGATCGGTGAAAAAGGTTAGCGTCATGTTATTGAATTGAAGGGGTGTCTTACCCCGAAGGGCCGTGAGGATTGTCGATTTGTCCCGGGTGTTGCGAAAGACAATTATTAAGTCCCTGGTGGCCTCGGTCGGCGCTTTAAGTGTCTTGGGGATCCTGAAGACGCGTTCAGGGCGAACGTTGATGGTGTTCGAAGGCGCCATTATAGTAGCAAGCAATTGCTCAACTATTCGCGGGAGTTGGGGGGGCGGAGCCAACAGCCGAGCTGAGCGGTCGCATCTTCAGGGAGCTCCGTGCCATTACAGGCCTAATTCCACAAAACTACAAAATATTCCCCCCCAAAACCAAACCACTCGACCAAGCTGTTCGCCCCAACAAACTAGACAACATGGGGAAGAAAAGTAAAAAGCTAAAAGCAGACGGAACACGTCCGGGAGCAAGTATTGGGGACTTGTGGCGGAGGGCGCAAGAGGCCCTAGAACCCAACATGGCGGACTACACGGGCTATGTGGACGACTTTACCAATTCCGATGACCCGTTCTCAGACCAAGAAGAGGTGGCTTTACCCGCTTCAAAACCACCGACAACACCCAAGGCACAAACGGATTCAGCTCCGGTCACAAAGGTGGAGATAAGGGAGCTGTTGGCAGAGCTCCGACGAGGCATCCAGGCCGACATGGCGGAGATGAAAAGAGACATCCAAGGCCTGTCGGACCGCGTGGATATCGTCGAGCGAAACACGACGAGCCACGCACAGCAACTGGCCGCTATGAAGAGAGATATCACCACCCTATGGCTGCAACACATCCAAGCGGAACACAAAATGGCGGCAATGGAAGACATGCGGCGGGCCCAAAACCTCAAGATCAGGGGTATAGCGGAATCGATCTCGGATGCCGAGGTACCTCACCTAATCCGGCATCTGGTAAGCACAATTCTCCCCGCAAGACAGGCCAAGGGCATAAACATCGACGGTGCTTTCCGCATACCCAAACCCACGACAGCCCCACAGACGGCACCCAGGGACGTTATCGTCAAATTCCATCAACGCCAGGATAAAATGACAATAATGGCGGCCACCAGAGGCAAGACACCGTATGTCTTTGAGGACATGTCCCTCTATTTTTACACTGATCTCTCGAAGGGAACAATGCAATGGCGCGCAACCCTTAGGCCCCTCACCACCTTACTCCGCGCATGCAACATACAGTACCAATGGCGCCCACCCCGCAAACTGCAAGTGCTGCACGGGTCTGATACCTATCTAATCTCCGACCTCCCAGAGGCTACAAAGCACCTGGCGGCATGGGGCCTCCCTCAGGATGCCATCCGACAGCCTAACAAGCCCTCCAGCTCCCGTATGGGGAATCCGGCCACCTCCGAGACATTTGTCCCGAGACACTCAACCGTTACAGCAATAACAGCGGACTCACGCTGAGACAGACGGACTTAAGGAACCTCACCTACCATTTTGTTGCTGGCCCTTGGACTGAATGATCCCAGGCGACCGCGGTCCGACCCCACGACCATCCCATGAGGAACACCTGGAACACCGGCTGCCCGACACCTATGGCATACACCCAAGATGCCCACCTGGACGCAGAACGAGACATTTGACGCACTGTTCGATCTATAACTGATTGCACAACCAGAGACCTACACTCTCGCTTACGATTTGTTTTATTATTGTTTTCGTATTGCTACCTGTCTTATTGTATACTTTTGTTCAGTTACTACAAGACGCACAATGTTAACGTCTGAGGTTGCCTCCCCGACCACTCTTAAGGATATGTGACCTCTCTTAGAATACTTACCAGAGACCAGACTTGTCATTTAGACCTGTTAACCTACCTGAACCCATAGGACCTGTCCACAGAGTTATAACACCATTTAGTGCCTCACCGCGGACACCTGCGCTCACCCTCTCACTGACCACCTATAGGCCTCCTACTGCGACGGCCTGCCCCTTGATAACCCAAGCAAAGCATCGGTATGCCGCATAGACGGGCAACTTCGGACTTAGCACCAGTAGCGCTAGCGGACATATACCAAAGGCTCCGTTTCACGACAGAACCCAGCCCACACACTGATTGTAGATTTTGGCCCCTGCTGTTCGGCAATCGCTGTACATAGCCCGATGTTAGTTTAACATAGCGTGTCACCGTTATGAATATGATGTACAAAATACAGAGGTAACATGTCACTCCGGGACCCGGGTAGTACCCGAGAGCTTCGGCCTAGGGCCTAACCCCCCCCCCCAACTACTTCTTTTATTACTGACCCGCTAAAATCCCCACACAGAACTTAATCGTTCCTACTTCAAGTCCTTAGCGCACCCTACCAGCCCAGAGCAGCAATACAGGGCTGACACTTTCCTGCTCCCCCACTAGGTAAAACGATATTTAGGGACTTAACCTAAGTAACTTCACCTCATACCTGCCTAAGGAGTACTCAGCTCACACTCACAGTGAAACAAACTGTGCTCCCGCTCACAAATGGAGCAATAGAGGTTACTTATCTCTGCATATAGAACCACCCTCGAGTCCGCCCATGTTGTTCTTGATTTCATTCATGTTTATAGCCAATCTGCTACCTGACAGATCTTTCTCTTTGCTGTTATATGTTCTTTTTGTAAAAGGCAGATATTATGCGTAACGCTTACCACTTAATTTACGCGCAGCTAGCTATATCTCGAAACATGCCATAACATCCCAGTGAAGGCAACTAGTCTGACACTCTTGTATAATCAGCTCTTACAATCTATGTTTAAGCCTGTTTAATATGTAATACCTCACGAAACAAAAACAAAAAGTGCTTTGGCCACCTGGTACCCACTGTAACAAATGTATCGCACTAAACAAATGGAATGCCGTTGGGGTACCATTTGTAAGTATGTACCATTTATAAGCACTGCAAAAATAAAGAATTAAAAAAAAAAAAAAACTATTCGCGGGAGTTCTGCCTCGGGTATAGCCTCCGAGACCCCACGCACCTTTAGGTTGGTTCTCCTCCTAGCGTCCTCGTATTCCGCGAGGCGAAGTTCTTGTCTACGCTGTCTTGTATGCAGGTCATTTACCGCCCGCTGAAGTTCCCCTATATCGTTGGTGTTGCTTATGGATGTCTTCTCAAGGGCGCCCATGTGGATCGTCAGGCCCTTCAGGTCTCCTCGCACCGCTGTGATGTCCTTTTGCAGTGTCGTTTGTAGGTCGTTCAGTAGTTGCTTTAAGACCGCTGTAGTTACCGGAGCTGAGTCCGGGTTAGGTTTGAGCTGTTGTGGGGGTTGTCTCGTTGCAGGTGTTGTCAGATATTCCTCTCCAGATTCATCTTCAGAGAAGTCTGAGCAGCCTCCGTGGAGCGCCGCCATATTAGGTCCGCTTGGGCCTCGCGCCTGCCGCCACATTTCTCCGATGGTAAGCCCTGGGGATGGTTTGTCCGGGGTTGTATTCCTATTTTTCCGACCCATTTCGTTGGAGGTAACCTGGGAGGGCCCTGGCCTTCGTTTGGAGGTCCGTTTAGAGGGTATTTGCCCCCGATTTTTAGCTTTGTGCCCGGAGCTCTCGTTTGGTGCGACCGCTCGCTCTTGCAGCTAGGCTCCGCCCCCAATTAACTATTTTATATGTATCATGAACATGTCACAACAAATGAAAAAAATAAGATATGGGAAACTTTCCCAACTTGACACATTGTTAAAGCTTGTACTATAGGCCATCATCATACAGACAATGTATAGTTATAAGGATTCACTCCAGTCTGATACGGGTGACAGGGTCTACAGCTTTTCGAGTTATACCAAAATGTACGGCTATTCTGTCATCTGTCTTGTATTGTGTGTCATATTGATTATGCATCTAACATGCTCTGATTACCACACAATGTCTTGCTCATATTTCCTTTTGTACATCCTTTGTTGACATTTTAGAAAATATTTCTTTAGGATGTATCAAACAGTAAATTTGCATATGTGAATTTCTGTATGTGTAAAGTGTAAATCCTTTGTCTACTGTCAGTATATTTCTGTATGTGCTTCATTGTATGTGTGTAGTGCAAAGTGTTCTGAATGCCAAGTGCTGTGTGAGTGTTAGTGTATGAATGCTGTTTGCATGCTATTGATAGCCTTGCAGTACTCTAGCAGGGGGCATAGTGCAAACTGCTACTTCTAGCTACTGGCAAGTCAAGTATGGCTGCAGCTGCTCTAGGAGAGCCCAATGAAAATATTAGAGATACTTCTGCTGAGGCACTGAACAATACAGGTTATGTATTAAATGTCTGTTCTCAAAAGTGGGCCAAACACAAAAAGGGATGGAGTCACTAATGCAATGTGCCTGCTAGTTCCATTCCACTTGTTTCCATTGTGAATGCCCCCCATTTACTACTTTACACCACTTTTCAGAACATAACACTTTTTTATACATAACTGCCAAAGTGCTTGTTAGGAGACTGTGTGAACTAAGCAGAAAGAACTGACAATTACTCTGCTATGGCTGTTTCCTTCTCTTAACAGACACTACCAGACCAAGCGCCCTGAAATCCGACCACCAGGTCGCCTAACAGTGCAGGGTACATCCTCCGAGAAAACCTGCCAACTCAGGCCGGCCGTGTGGAACTATTTCTCGGGTCAGAATTCATCTTCAGCAGGTCACACATTTAACCGAGTGGCTATTATATATCGTACATGGTGTTATGGCTCTTGGAGACAAGCTCTCGTGGGATACCTTATATGTGGGGTTTAATGATGTTTACATTTATGTTTTTGGGGTAATTCTGTTAAGGTTAGCAGTACTTGATCTAGTTATCTCCCAGACACAGAGGTACCTAAGTGGATTTACATTGTTCTAGTTAACAAAAACCTGCCAGGGGTCTGTATAGAAATATATGCATTGGAGCCCAATAAAGTATTCCTGTTTTCACCCTTCATCAAGTCTCGACTGATGTTTGGGTCAGCTGCTATATATTACTGAATACTCTGCGGGGAAAAAAGAGAGACTTTAGAGCTCTGCCACAGTGTTATCTCACCAGTCATACATTTATTGGTGTTACATGTAATGTCTAGTACGTCTACCATAATTTGTGCTGCATTTTAGCACGCAACTCTATAACTTTCTCATCATTTTCAGTGGCTTTAAGTAACTCTTGAAAACAATCAGTCTTGTGCTACATATTAACTTCCATTTCTCCATACCTAATCAATATGTTAATACATGTAAATAAGCAGTCTTCAAGAACATATTAAGTTTGCAATTTAGTATGCTCTAACATAAAGTATGTCTTTTAAAATCACTCAACCCCCTTGATGTAATTATATGTTGCTTCAAATCCTTTCGATTAATCAAATCATAGCACTGCTTGATCTTCACTTCTCAGGAATTCTCAAAAAAATTTCAAAGGTTCTCCTCCAGACACACATATCTTACCTGCTCTCCTAAACCTCATGACCTACCCCATGGCATAATTTGTGGGACGCTTAACCCCTTCACAACTTTAGGATGTTCCATGCCGTCTTCCACAGAGTGGGCTTTAACACTAATAGGATGGCATGGAACGTCCTAACATTTAAGCAGTGTTAAATCTCTGCCCACACAAGGCATTCAATCATTTGATACCTGGGATCTCTAATTCTGAAATAACCAGTAGATGGCAGCATGCGGTTCTCTAAAATAACATTTATACAAAAGTTACATATTCCACAGTGCTGTGCATTAAGTAAAGAAGAAAGTAACACACATTTTAACAAAAAATGCTGGAATAGTAAGTGAAGAGGGCCCTGCCCAGCTGAGCTTACAATACTGTTTTAAAGGGACACAATAGGCTCCCAGAACATTGAATCTCAATAAAGTGCATGAGGATGTCCAGCGTCTTCAAAATCCCAAATGGGGAAGGTCAAATGTGTGTGCCACTGCACATGTGCATTATGTTTCCCAATAGGCATGATGTAGCTGGAGGAGGAAAATGGGTAAGTGTTTAATCCTTACAAAACCTAGGATTGGGGTGTCCAAGGAGGCAGAGGGACACTATAGCGTTAGGAATACAGTGTCGCACTTTTTGCTCTCTAGTGTTCCTTTAACTAGGAAACCCATCTGCTGATATTAGCAGAGTGTATCATTATGGGTAGGGTTAGTGTCAAGGTAGAGTTATGGTTAGTTGTTTGTATAGGGGTAAAGTAAGGGTTAAAGCTAGGTTAGGGTTGATACTGTTTTAGGGTTAGGGTCAGTGTAGGGTTAAAGGGACACTATAAGCACCAAACAACTTAAGCTTAACAAAGTAGTTCTGGTGTATAAATCATGCAGTCATAACCCGGCAATATAAACATTGCAGTTTCTCTGACACTACAATGTTTTAGATCACATTGCAGTGGGGCAATGGGACACTGCATCCATACCATTTCAGTGAAGTGGTCTGGGTGCCTATCATGTCCCTTTATTTATTATTTATTATTGCCATTTTTATAGCGCCAACAGATTCCGTAGCGCTTTACAATATTATGAGAGGGGATTTAACTATAAATAGGACAATTACAATCAATCGAGCTTACATTCTATAGGAGGTGGGGTGTAAAACACATTAGGACAGGAATTTGCAATCAAATAAGGTGGGCTGCCCTTTAGGAGAGGGCAAGAGACAGGTATGTGAGGTAAGGGTTAGTCTTGGAGGCCATAAGCTTTCCTAAAGAGATGGGTTTTAAGGCACTTCTTAAAAGATGCAAGACTAGGGGAGAGTCTGATGGCGGTAGGCAGGCTATTCCATAGGAAGGGAGCCGCCCGCGAGAAGTCCTGCAAGCGCGAGTTGGCTGTACGGGTGCGGACAACGGACAGGAGGTGGTCACGGGCAGAGCGGAGAGACCGAGAAGGGACATACCTATGGATCTGTGAGGAGATGTAAGAGGGGCTAGAGTTGTTCAGTGCTTTGTAGGTGTGAGTTAGTACCTTGAATTGACTCCTATAGCATACAGGAAGCCAATGTAAGGACTGGCAGAGGGGTGAGGTGTGAGAGAAACGACTAGAGAGGAAAATCAGTCTAGCAGCAGCGTTCAAAATGGGCCCATTTATCCGACGCAAGAACCTACATTCTGGATATACCTGACCCGGACCGGTTAAAGACTCACCAAAACTTACCAAGCACCTACCAAGTATCGACCAAAATCATCATTACCAAGCAACAGCAACAGAGGAGGAACAGTTTGCAATCTATAACGAAGATAGACATATTTGGGACTGGATGTTTTCTTTTCAGCAGAACATACTGGTGAGATCGATCCATATGCAATAGTGTGTACACACTGGTGACTGTATATACTTTTTTTCACTTTTTTTCTTCTCTTTTTCCATCATTTTTCCATTTTTCTACCATTATTGTATATATTGTATATACTGTATATACTTACCTGTCCATACTGGTCTATATCCCAGATTGAGAATTTTTCACACCACTACAACGTGTATCTATATGAATTTAATTTTTGAATACCTATATGAATTCAACTCTTGTAAGGATATTGTGTTTTTTTACATGACATCACATTGGTTGCCATAAGATACTTGTCATATATAGTATCCATCTTTTTCATCTTTTTTTGTGTATATATATGAAATTGTTTCACTAATTTTTGATTAAATACGTATTAATTTTTGCCTTATTTTGAGTGCAGTATCAATTTTTGTATTTCATTAATCGAAAGTTGTTTTATTGCTTAGTATAGTCTAAGGTTACGGGTAAGATTAGGGCAGGTATCTGGTTAGGGTTAGTATTTGCTTATGTTTAGGGTTTATATAGCATTGGGGAGGTATTGGTATAGGGTTAAGAATAACAAATATATGTGTGGCACAATTATTAGCACACTTTTGTCAACACTTTGTGCTGCCACCTTTTGCCAAGATAACAGTTCTGAATCTTCTCCTATAATACTTGATAAGGTTGGATAATACATGGCAATGGATCTGAGACCGTTCCTCCATACAGTGTAGCTTCAGGTCCTTCAAATTTCAAAGTCGACATTGGTGAGCTCTCCTCTTCAGTTTACCCCAATTCACTGTAACCCCAACTTAGGGCTATTTAAACTTAATTCCCCAAATCTTCAGTGCCTTGTCGTGGTTTCCACTTGTTAGTTATCAGAGAGCGTGTTCATCTTTTGTTGTTGTTTATATTTTGACTTTGGCTTGATCTTGACTATCCCTCATTCTGGTATCCTTGGAAATTTGGCTTGTCTTCACGTTCTTGCCTATTTCTGTGTCCCTGACCAGTGGCGTACATACCGCGGTCACAAGGGTTGCAGCTGCGACCGGGCCCATCACTCCAGGGGGCTCGGCCTCACTGCGGATCTCTGCGACCGGGTGCCCGGCGCGGTATAACCGCCGGGGTCACGCGTTAAGGGACCCATCGGGTGGCCCATGCTGTTAGGGCCACCCGATAGCTATGAATTTCCAGGGGGCCCAGACAGCACTGCGGCGAGTTAACAGTGCAACCGGGCCCCCTTTGGTGAAATCAAAGCTGGGAGGAAGTGACTGCCCCGTCACTCCTCCCAGCTTACAATGGGAGTTGCGCGGGAGGAAGAGAGGAGGGAGTCAGAGTGGGAACTCTGACTCCCATCAGGCTGTGCCATCACTGGACCCCTCCTGCATCTAAAAGGTAGGAAACAGGAGGGTGACTAAAATATTTTGTATATGTTTGTCTGTCTGTCTGTGTGTGTGTGTTTGTTACATATAGTTACATAGTTACATAGCTGAAAAGAGACTTGCGTCCATCAAGTTCAGCCTTCCTCACATTTGTTTTTTTGCTGTTGATGCAAAAGAAGGCAAAAAAAAAAACCCAGTTTGAAGCACAATTTTGCAAGCTAGGAAAAAAATTCCTTCTTGACCCCAGAATGGCAGTCAGAGTTATCCTTGAATCAAGCAGTTATTACCCTACAGTGAAAGATGATATCCTTGAATATTCTGTCTTTGCAAGTATGCATCTAGTAGCTGCTTGAACATCTGTATGGATACTGATAAAACCACTTCTTCAGGCAGAGAATTCAACATCCTGATTGTTCTTACAGGAAAAAAACCTTTCCTTTGCCTTAGACGAAATCTTCTTTCTTCCAGTCTAAACGCATGACCTTGTGTCCTATGTAAAGTCCGGTTTGTGAATAGATTTCCACACAATGGTTTGTATTGGCCCCGAATATATTTGTATAATGTTATCATATCCCCTCTCAGGCGACGTTTTTCTAAACTAAATAGGTTTAAATTTGTTAACCTTTCTTCATAGCTGATATGTTCCATTTCTTTTATTAATTTTGTAGCCCGCCTCTGCACTTTTTCTAGTGCCATAATATCCTTCTTTAGATCAGGTGCCCAAAATTGCACAGCATATTCAATATGTGGTTTTACCAGTGATTTATAAAGAGGCAAAATTATATTCTCGTCCCGAGAATGAATGCCCTTTTTCATGCATGACAATACCTTACTGGCCTTGGCCACTGCTGATTGACATTGCACATTGTTGCATAGTTTGTTGTCTATAACAATTCCCAAGTCCTTTTCGTGTGTTGTATCCCTAATTCACTTCCATTAAGGGTATACGTTGCTTGTGTATTCTTTACGCCGAAGTGCATAACTTTGCATTTTTCAACATTAAATTTAATCTGCCATTTGAGTGCCCAGTCCTCCAGTCTATCTAAATCCCTCTGCAGCAAAGTAAGTATGTATGTGTCTGTGTGTTTGTATGTATGTGTCTGTATGTGTGTGTGTGTGTCTGTACATATGTATGTGTGTTTGTATGTATGTGTGTGTGTAAATAAAAGGGTCGCAGCTGGGACCGGGCCCGTCACTCCAGGAGGCCCGACCACCCTGCGGACCCCTGCGACCGGGTGCCCGCCACAGTGTGTTGTGGCCCCGGACATCGTGGTGTAACCCCATGGGGCGCCACTGTTCCTGACCATTCTCTTTTACTTTAAATCTTGCCATTCTAAGGCCCGTGAATATGTTTATTTAGTTACTAAAAGAAGGGGCATTTTCAATGCTTTTGCTATTTTCTTATAGCCATTTCAAATTTTGTGAATCTCAACAACCATCTGCCACACATCACTGCTATATTCCTTGGTTTTACCCATTGTGATGACTTAGGAAATTTGGCTTATGTTGTACCTCATTTTTATACCCCTATGAAACAGGAAGTAATTATTGAACAATTTACTTTTTCTTCTCACCCAGGTGTACTAAAAAGTTTAAAATATCAATGGAAATATACTTCAAATATATATTTTTCTCATATGAGTTAATAGGAGTGCCAATAATTGTCCCACATTTATATTTAAATTATATACACCCTTTTCCAAATTATTATGCAAATGATATTTTTCTCATTTACCTAAATAACTGATGTAAATAACAGTCAGCATAATTCTCATGTTATCAACTATTAAGAGTACAATTCAAATTTTAGTGAACAAACCTCCTAATGATAACAGTATTTTTTTTTAAACATAAAAAACTTACAATGCACTGTTCCAAATTATTACTCACAGTAAGTTTCAAAACACTTTATAGGTTGTAAAGAACTGCAAATTGTCATTTGTTGTGTTTGCAGCATATTTACTGAAATCAAAAGCTATTTCAGTCAAACTTATAACAACATTTTAACTTTTTAAACATTTTTTTTTTTATTTTTTTTATTTTTTTTTTTTAATTCTTTTAATTAATTTTATTTTTATTGAGGCATTTAAGTAATACATATCAGAATATAGCAGTAGGGCTCACATGAGCCATGGCAAAAAGAAGCCTCTTTTTTGTTTCGAGTCAAGCATAAAAGAACAGTGCATGTGCGGTACATAAACAGTTAAAAAAACATTGGAGGATAATATGCACTAGATGTGAGGTGACAGGCATGTCTTCATACATGGTAAAGGACAGTGTTGATAAGAAGGGAAAAAACATAGTAAGTATGCATGCATGGGTACATGATGATTGGGTAGGGGCTACCCCTTACGTGAAAACCTCTATACGCTTGTTTGTTGATTATACTATTGGTGGTAGCAGGATTAGGTTACAGCTTCAGGGCCAGATTTATGCTAAGAGAAGGTAGAGACAGGTAGACAGGTAGAGAACAGCGTGGGAGCAGGAAAAAACAAAACAAAGAAACAAGAGCAAAAAACAGATGCTTGTTAACCTCGCTCACTGACTGGGAAGGTAATGCAGCATGCTCCCTGAACTAGAATATCTGAACGGGCAGGGCTGCTTGTTAGTCGCTCATTCAGCCAATACCCCTAGCACACTCACAAAGTCCGGGCAAGTATAAGAGCTGGTAGAAACCTCTCTGGGTTCTGCTGATTGCCCCATCTCTCCAACTCCTGTGGCTCCATATCTGTCCCCGTTCAATGCGGTAAAGTCCTCGAGATTGCAGGGGACTGTGCTTTTCGCGGGTACTCTTCACCCTTGGCGCCCTTTTGATTCTTCCAGGATTCCTTCTCAGGGGTTGTTTCCCAGCCGGAGCTTTGCGTGCAGGCGGCGCCACTGGTATCTGCAGTGCTGGGTGCTGTCTCCTCGTCAAGCGTCGTTTGGGTCTCGTGCGGTTTGCAGCCTTCCGTGCGTTTGGTTGGAACTTGTGGGTCAGGGCCCTCTGCACCCTCCGCCTGTGTGTGTAAGCTTTGGATATCTGTCCCCTTACTGGAATGCCCCCACCTTTCGTCTTGCTGTGTTTGCTGTCGCCTACGGGTGGTTCTTGTGCCCTTCCTGTGTGCCATGCTCTGTCTGCTAGTTTTTCCCAGAACCTGTCGAAGATCGCCTTGAGTGTGTCAGTCGCTTTACTTGTAAGATTCTCCACCTTGTGTTTCGATGTTTCCATGCCACGTGTAGTGGAGTTAGGCATGGCCGCCATCTTGGTTATCACCGCTTCTGCTCCGCCTGAGATTTCATCGGCTGCTGCCGATATGGTTAAGGCTGTGGCTTCCCATTCTGGCGGGGACCGGGATATCCCCCACCGGTCCATGGGGGGGGGGAGGCGATGTGTGAGTGCCCCCTCTTCAGCCTGAGAACCGGGAGAGCGGCCGTCTCTCCGCGGCTCCCACCCGTGCAGGCCGCAGGCCGCAATGCGGAAGGTACAGTGGCGGGGAGCCCCTTGTCGGGTATCCCCTGATGCAGCATCCCCTCCTGGACAAGTATATAGTTGTCCGCGGCCGGCACGATCCGGTGGTCGGGCGTTATGCCCAGAATCAGGGCTTCGGATACAGGAGCTCTCGCCATTTACGTCTGGCTCGCTCGGCAGGTAAGCCCCGCCCCCTCAACTTTTTAAACATTTTAACAGGTCACGTTACATTTTAACATAAGACCCCTTATTTGATAGCAGCTTCACAAGTCTTGCATCCATTGAACTTGTGAGTTTTTGGACAGTTTCTGCTTGAATTTGTTTGCAAGATGTCAGAATAGCCTCCCAGAGCTGCGGTTTGGATGTAAATTGCCTCCCTCATAGATCTTTTGCTTGAGGATGCTCCAAAGGTTCTCAATAGGATTGAGGTCAGGGGAGGATGCAGGCCACACCATGACTTTCTCTCCTTTTATCCCCATAGCAGCCATTGATGCAGAGGTATTCTTTGCAGCATGAGATGGTGCATTGTCATGCATGAAGATGATATTACGGAAAGCATAGTTCTTCCTTCTTTACCAGGGAAGTAAGTGGTCAGTCAGAAACTCCACATACTTTGCAGAGGTCATCTTTACACCTTCGGGGACCCTAAAGGGGCCGACCAGCTCTCTTCCCATGATTCCGGTCCAAAACATGACTCCACCACCGCCTTGCTGACGTCGCAGCCTTGTTGGAACAGGGTGGCTGTCCACCAACCATCCACTACTCCATCCATCTGGACTATCCAGGGTTGCACTGCACTCATCAGTGAACATGACTGTTTGAAAATTAGTCTTCATGTATTTTTCTGCCCAATGCAGCCATTTCTGCTTGTGAGCATTAGTTATTGGTGGCCGAATAGAAGGTTTATGCACAGTTGCAAGACTCTGGAGGACTCTACACCTTGATGTCCGTGGGACTCCAGAGCCACCAGCAGCTTCAAATATCTGTTTGCTGCTATGTAATGGTATTTTAGCAACTGCTCTCTTGATCCGATGCATGGATCTTCCTCAATGTGCCTTTTATTTGCACGAACCCGTCTGTGCTCTGAATCAGCCACAAATCTCTTAATAGTGCGATGATCACGCTTAAGTTTTCGTGAAATATCTAATTTTTTCATACCTCGTCCAAGGCATTGAACTATTTCACTCTTTTCGGCAGCAGAGAGACCCTCCTTTAGTAGTTTTTCCTTAAATTGGGTTCACCTGGCAATCTAATTATCACAGGTGTCCGAGATTGTTTTCAGTGATCAAAAGAGCCCTGAGACACAATGCCATCCATGAGTTAACCCCCTAAAACTGGAGGGTGTACTTTTACACCCTATTCTAAGCGGCTCTAAACGCCGCAGGGCGTAATAGTTTTTTTTTAACTTACCCGGTCGCCGGCGATCCCATGCCGGCGATCGCGGTTGGGGGGACTCCCAGGGAGCCCCCCAGCAGCACATCCGTCTTATTGCAGCCCCCCCGGCCATGTGAGAGTGAGGTCCTTGCGAGGACCTCACAATCACATGGCCGGGTTAGCTGCCTGCTGCATTGCCAGCAGGGGGGCTGCCTGTAATGACAGTTAGTCCCCCTGCTGGCTGGAAATAAAATTTAATTAAATAAGTGTAAAAGAAAATATATATATATATATATATATATATATACACACACACTGTCTAGGTGTATTTTACTATATATATATATATATACTGTATATATATACACACACACATATTAATTCTACATATATATTTATGTAATATTTTTACATAATTAGGTATCTTAATTAATTACAATTAGCGGGACCTGGCTGACAACCCATGACGAAAGTATAGGGAATTTAATTTGCTAGCACTATATTTAACCCTATAACTTTCCAAGACACCATAAAACCTGTACATGAGGGTTACTGTTTTACTCGGAAGACTTCGCTGAACACAAATATTAGTGTTTCAAAACAGTAAAATGTATTACAACGATGATATCGCCAGTAAAAGTGACGTTTTTTGTATTTTTCACGCACAAACAGCACTTACACGGACGATATTATTGCTGTGATACTTTTTACTGTTTTAAAACACAAATATTTGTGTTCAGCAAAGTCTCCCGAGTACAACAGTACCCCTCATGTACAGGTTTTATGGTGTTTTCAAAAGTTACAGCATCAAATATAAGGCTTGTGTTTCCTTTTTTTTACATTAAAATTCGCCAGACTGGTTACGTTGCCTTTGAGACCCTATGGTAGCCCAAGAATGAAAATTACCCCTATGATGGCATACCATTTGCAATAGTAGACAACCCAAGGTATTGCAAATGTGGTATGTCCACTTTTCCAGTGAATGAGGCTGTAGTGTTTATGGTATTTAGAGTCCCCCTTTAAGAACAAAAACTATTTAGTGGTGGTTCAACTGTGTGATTGCAAGTATGGAAGAGCATTTTAGCAAGTATTGGCTGCAGTGTAATATATCTTTGCATTTGCATGTTTTTTCAAATATTTATTTAGGTATACATCTTTTTAGTGAAGCTAAACCTTTCTATCAGCTATGCTTATGCTGTACATTTTACATGTTTATAATACAACTGCCTTTAATACTTGCTTTAGAGTGACCTCTGGCTGTTTAAATCGGTATTTCCACTTTATATAAATTAACTGACCAATTTAGTGATATATTATGTTATTAGTTACACATCTTTCAATGATTTTATTTCCAAGTTCTGGGATGCTTCAAATACCATAGCCACTGCAACTTATTGTCACTGTTATGGTACAAGAAGGCTTTAGAGCAGGTGTTCCTTTTTTCTTTTTGTTAAATCCTTTTTAACCCGTTCCAGACGTTAAGGCATGCTCTTTATATTTTAAGGAGAGCAAAAAACAAGTCGCAAGAGTGCTGAGAACGGACAACAGCTCAATTAGCCTGCTCTTCGGTGGGTCCCCGCTCAATTTTCTAGCCGATTTTTGCTCATCTTATGCCATTACAGAGAGAACCAGGCCATTTACACCTCAGACTGATTCCACCAAAAGGGCAGAACAGATCCAAAACTAGAAAACCTAAAATTTCTGGGGAAATTGTGTGAAGTGTTCTTGCCTCCACCAGTAGTCTACAACTGGAGTGGGCGGAGTAACTGTTATTATTTATTTATATAGCACATTTAATTGCAACGTTGTTGCCCAAAGTGCTTCACAGTTACATTAAAACATACAGTTATAAAAACATTAGCAGGTGCAAAAGGCCCTGTCTATGACATCACTTGCTGCTGCAGCCTGGCACAGGTCAGAGTATTTTTGCGGTTGCAATCTTCAAACGGTCGTATTTTTAAAACTATAAATCCTACAGTGAAGAGCTTTATATTGTGAGAATCACAAGACCCAGACCTACATTTCAATGCATAGTATGTCTCTGAGATATTAACAATGAAGGCACAGTTGCAGTTTAGATATTGCCCTTCAAATGTGAGCTTTGCAGAGTGGAGTTTCAATGAATGTCAATGGACGGCGTGAGTTGCAAACAAATGGTCATATTGTGAAAACTATCAGGACTATGGCTTAGCCGTGGACATTTCTAGTGGCAGCAGGGATAGCTGAACATTTTGATATAAGATTTGTGTAGGTGGGCTTGAAAATGAGGGAGTGGCGGCAGTTTATAAATCATGTCCTGATTTTTCAGCTTTTTAGTGGCAGCTGGGATAGCTGAACGTTTTGATATAAGATTTGTGTAGGTGGGCCTGAAAATGAGGGAGTGGTGGCAGTTTAGAAATCATGTCCTGATTTTTCAGCTTTTGCCAGCTCCCACTCTAGCTTTGCCATTCATTCCTATGGGACAAATTTCGCCACAAGAACGACGATATTCCGTGAACCATTCGGCGAAACGTTCCACAAAGTAATAGCAATCCGATCGGGAACAATCTGCACATTTTGGTATATTTTTGGGTGTTAAATTTGGCTATAATAAGAATAATAAGAACTAGAAAAGCTACAATTTCTGGGGAAATTGTGTGAAGTGTTCTTGCCTCCACCAGTAGTCTACAACTGGAGTGGGCGGAGTAACTTATTTATTTATATAGCACATTTAATTGCAACGTTGTTGCCCAAAGTGCTTCACAGTTACATTAAAACATACAGTTATAAAAACATTAGCAGGTGCAAAAGGCCCTGTCTATGACATCACTTGCTGCTGCAGCCTGGCACATTTCAGAGTATTTTGGCGGTTGCCATCTTCAAACGGTCGTATTTTAAAAACTATACATCCTACAGCGAAGAGCTTTATATTGTGAGAATCACAAGACCCAGACCTACATCTTGTTGCATAGTATGTCTCTGAGATATTAACAATGAAGGCACAGTCGCAGTTTAGAAATTGCCCTTCAAATGTGAGCTTTGCAGAGTGGAATTTCAATGAATGTCAATGAAAGGCGTGAGTTGCAAACAAATGGTCATATTAGGAAAACTATCAGGACTATGGCTTAGCTGTGGACATTTTTAGTGGCAGCAGGGATAGCTGAACGTTTTGATATAAGATTTGTGTAGGTGGGCCTGAAAATGAGGGAGTGGTGGCAGTTTAGAAATCATGTCCTGATTTTTCAGCTTTTGCCAGCTCCCACTCTAGCTTTGCCATTCATTCCTAAGGGACAAATTTCGCCACAAGATCAACGATATTCCGAGAACCATTCGGCGAAACGTTCCACAAAGTAATAGCAATCCGATTGGGAACAATCTGCACGTTTTATGTATATTTTTGTCTATGTAGTGTAAAAACTGTGGGAGGAGTTAGGGTGGCAAATTTGGCTATAATAATAATAATAATAATAATATATATGTGAGATAACAGTAAGTGGTCTTGCTATGCATGAACACTTAATAAAGGCCTGCTCTCTCTCTATTAGCTTGGCTAATAGAGCTGTGTTGCTTCTAAGTGTGTGTGTGGTTGGAGATATTCTGGAGAGTTTTTTACAGAAGCTTCAACGGTCTAAGAGTTGTGCTAAGAGTTCTTTTTTACTGTTACAGGTAAGATTCATCTGTAGGAAAAGGTTACTGACTGCACAAGGTTTGATTTCCTGTTGGTAATTATAAGGCATTTGATTGGATTAGGTAGCTACTTGCTATTGATTGCTGTTTAAATTAGCTATTGTTTGCTAATAAGCAGAGGCCTACCCAGGTGTTAAACATTCCTAGTGGGAGGTGATTTTAGGAGTATATAAGGGCTGTTGTCATTAGCTTGGCTAATAGAGCTTGGTTGCTTCATCTAAGTGTTGCTTCTAAGTGTGTGTGTGGTTGGAGATATTCTGGAGAGTGTTGCTTCTAAGTGTGTGTGTGGTTGGAGATATTCTGGAGAGTGTTGCTTCTAAGTGTGTGTGTGGTTGGAGATATTCTGGAGATAACCTGGAGGTAATCCGAGGTATTCAGGAGGATAAATAAAAAGTTAAGGTTTGTTTGATTTAAATTATTCACCTCATTGGAATGGCAGACTTAGTTCAGTGTAATAGTTGCTTTGCATTTGTTTCACGTTCCACTTTTTGCAGGTTTGGTTGTTGTCTAATCTGTAGACAGTTCTCTATCTTGCGGCAGGAGATTGTATTTTTGAAGTCTGAGATTTGTAAATTATCTGGTAAACAAACTCAGGCTGGAACTGCTGCAAAGCCACTGCCGCAGAGACATACTAGGAATGGCAGATGGATTACTGTAGGATCTGGTAGACTTGGAGTTGTGGATAAAAGGCATATTGCACAGTCTGTTGCTCTACATAATTCATTTTCTGCACTGAGGCTAGTGGTGTTGTGCAGAGAGGCACTGAGGCTAGTGGTGTTGTGCAGAGAGGCACCGAGGCTAGTGGTGTTGTGCAGAGAGGCACTGAGGCTAGTGGTGTTGTGCAGAGAGGCACTGAGGCTAGTGGTGTTGTGCAGAGAGGCACTGAGGCTAGTGGTGTTGTGCAGAGAGGCACTGAGGCTAGTGGTGTTGTGCAGAGAGGCACTGAGGCTAGTGGTGTTGTGCAGAGAGGCACTGAGACTAGTGGTGTTGTGCAGAGAGGCACTGAGGCTAGTGGTGTTGTGCAGAGGCACTGAGGCTAGTGGTGTTGTGCAGAGAGGCACTAAGGCTACTGGTGTTGTGCAGAGAGGCACTGAGGCTAGTGGTGTTGTGCAGAGAGGCACTGAGGCTAGTGGTGTTGTGAAGAGAGGCACTGAGGCTAGTGGTGTTGTGAAGAGAGGCACTGAGGCTAGTGGTGTTGTGAAGAGAGGCATTGAGGCTAGTGGTGTTGTGAAGAGAGGCATTGAGGCTAGTGGTGTTGTGAAGAGAGGCATTGAGGCTAGTGGTGTTGTGAAGAGAGGCATTGAGGCTAGTGGTGTTGTGAAGAGAGGCATTGAGGCTAGTGGTGTTGTGAAGAGAGGCACTGAGGCTAGTGGTGTTGTGCAGAGAGGCACTGAGGCTAGTGGTGTTGTGCAGAGAGGCACTGAGGCTAGTGGTGTTGTGCAGAGAGGCACTGAGGCTAGTGGTGTTGTGCAGAGAGGCACTGAGGCTAGTGGTGTTGTGCAGAGAGGCTTGAAGACTATGGTGAGGCCTAATAGAAAGCAGTTGTTGTTGGGGGATTCCATCATAAGAGGTGTGGAGATGGACAATGGTGGTCTTGTGAGGTGTCTTCCCGGAGCTACTGCTCACAGAGACAGGAGACGTATCATTAATATTGTTAAGCAAGCAAAGCAGGAAGGGGAATTGGATGTACTTGTCCATTTAGGGACAAATGACTTGGCTTGCAATGAGGTTTCAGAGGTTAATGAAGTTTTTAGTGTTTTTGCCAATGATATACGGCAGGTTGCTTCCACACTGTCATTCTCTGAAGTTTTGCCTGTGCATAACACTCAGAACGACAGGCGGATGCGTATTAGGGACTTTAACTTGTGGCTTGGTGAATGGTGTCGGGAGCAAGGATTTGGCTTTATTGCTCATGGTAGCTCTGTTTGGAATGGAAATAAACTGTACAAAAAAGATGGTTTGCATCTTTCTCAAAAGGGAACAAATGTTCTCAGTGAGCAGTTCAGAGGTTTTGCTAGGATGTATTTAAACTAGGAGGGGGGGGGGGGGCAAAAGGGTGATAAAACATCAATCCAATTGTCCCCCAAAACAAGGACAGAAGGTGCCTGTAGCAAGTGTGTTAAAAAATGATAAGCTTAGAGTCATGTCTACAAATGCTCGCAGTTTAGGGAATAAGATCCATGAACTTGTGGCAATAATGGCAACTGATAGTGTAGATTTAGTCGCTGTTACTGAGACATGGTATAATGAGAAAAATGACTGGGACATAGCAATACCAGGGTACTCTTTATATAGAAAAGACAGGGAAGGCAAGAAAGGGGAAGGGGTGGCCCTGTATGTAAAGGATAGCATAAAATCTAGCCTAATAAAGGTTAGTGAGGCGAACATAGAGTCCGTTTGGGTTACGTTAGAATTTGGTAATCACACAGTAACTCGTGTAGGTGTGATTTATAGGCCCCCAGGACAAATTGAAGAGTTAGATAATCTACTAGTTGAAGAAATAGCTAAAATGACAATGAAGGGGGAAGTTATCATCATGGGTGACTTTAATCTTCCTGATGTGAATTGGAAAACAAAAATAGCTACTTGTGCCAGGAGCACACATATTCTAAACTCCCTACTGGGATTGTCTCTTAAACAAGTCGTTGAGGAGCCAACTCGTAAAGAGGCCATACTAGATTTAGTGTTAACAAATGGAGATTTGGTATCAGATATTACTGTAGGTGAAAGTTTAGGATCCAGTGATCATCAGTCAGTGTGGTTTAATATAAGAACAGTGACTGAGTCACGCCACACAAAAACAAAAGTTTTAGACTTTAGAAAAACAGACTTTCTAAAATTAGAATATGTGTAAAGGAGTCATTATCAGACTGGAGCAATTTAAATGGAGTCCAAAAGAAATGGGATTATTTAAAAGTTGCACTACTGAAGACAACAGAAAATTGCATTAGGCTTGTCAGTAAAAGCAAAAAATTCAAGAAACCACTGTGGTACTCCGCAGATGTAGCCAAAATAGTAAAAAACAAAAAGTTAGCATTTAGTAATTATAAAAAAACCCAGAGTGAGGAAGACAGAATGACCTATAAGATTAGGCAGAAAGAGGCTAAGCAAGTTATAAGAGCTTCCAAATCACACACAGAAGAGAAAATAGCACAGTCAGTAAAAAAGGGGGACAAAACTTTTTTTTAGATACATAAATGAGAAAAGAAAAGTAAAACAAGGATTAGTTAGAGTAACCCCTTAAGGACACTTGACATGTGTGACATGTCATGATTCCATTTTATTCCAGAAGTTTGGTCCTTAAGGGGTTAAAAACAAAAGAAGGAAGGTATGTAGATGAGGATAAAGGTCTAGCTGACTGCCTCAATGAATATTTTTGTTCGGTATTTACAGATGAAAATGAAGGAAAGGGACCTCAGTTAAGAAAAAGGATAAATGAGTCATTTATTACACGTGAGTTTACAGAGGAAGAGGTTCTATTTCAACTGTCAAAAGTAAAGACAAATAAGTCAATGGGACCTGATGGAATACACCCACAGCTATTAAAAGAGCTTAGTGGTGTACTAGCAAAACCATTAACAGATTTATTTAACCAATCATTGATAACAGGAGTAGTCCCAGAAGATTGGAAGTTAGCGAATGTTGTGCCTATTCACAAGAAAGGTAATAGGGAGGAGTCGGGCAACTATAGGCCAGTAAGCCTTACTTCAGTAGTAGGGAAAGTGATGGAAACCATGTTAAAGGATAGGATTGTTGAACATCTAAAAACACATGGATTTCAAGATCAAAGACAACATGGGTTTACCTCAGGGAGATCATGCCAAACGAATCTTATTGATTTTTTTGATTGGGTAACTAAAATTATAGATCAGGGTGGTGCAGTAGACATTGCTTACCTAGATTTCAGTAAGGCTTTTGACACTGTTACACATAGAAGGCTTATCAATAAACTACAATCTTTGAGTTTGGATTCCAATATTGTTGAATGGGTAAGGCAGTGGCTGAGTGACAGGCAACAGAGGGTTGTAGTCAATGGAGTATATTCGAAGCTTGGGCTTGTCACCAGTGGTGTACCTCAGGGATCTGTACTTGGACCCATTCTCTTTAATATTTTTATTAGTGATATTGCAGAAGGTCTTGATGGTAAGGTGTGTCTTTTTGCGGATGATACTAAGATATGTAACAGGGTTGATGTTCCAGGAGGGATAAGCCAAATGGCTAATGATTTAGGTAAACTAGAAAAATGGTCAGAGTTGTGGCAACTGACATTTAATGTGGATAAGTGCAAGATAATGCATCTTGGACGTAAAAACCCAAGGGCAGAGTACAGAATATTTGATAGAGTCCTAACCTCAACATCTGAGGAAAGGGATTTAGGGGTGATTATTTCTGATGACTTAAAGGTAGGCAGACAATGTAATAGAGCAGCAGGAAATGCTAGCAGAATGCTTGGTTGTATAGGGAGAGGTATTAGCAGTAGAAAGAGGGAAGTGCTCATGCCATTGTACAGAACACGGGTGAGACCTCACTTGGAGTACTGTACGCAGTACTGGAGACCATATCTTCAGAAGGATATTGATACCTTAGAGAGAGTTCAAAGAAGGGCTACTAAACTGGTTCATGGATTGCAGGATAAAACTTACCAGGAAAGGTTAAAGGATCTTAACATGTATAGCTTGGATGAAAGACGAGACAGGGGGGATATGATAGAAACATTGAAATACATAAAGGGAATCAACACAGTAAAGGAGGAGACTATATTTAAAAGAAGAAAAACTACCACAACAAGAGGACATAGTCTTAAATTAGAGGGACAAAGGTTTAAAAATAATATCAGGAAGTATTACTTTACTGAGAGGGTAGTGAATGCATGGAATAGCCTTCCAGCAGAAGTGGTAGAGGTTAACACAGTAAAGGAGTTTAAGCATGCGTGGGATAGGCATAAGGCTATCCTAACTATAAGATAAGGCCAGGGACTAATGAAAGTATTTAGAAAACTGGGCAGACTAGATGGGCCGAATGGTTCTTATCTGCCGTCACATTCTATGTTTCTATGTTTCTATGTTTCTCTCTACACGAGAGATACAGCAACCCCAGACGATTGTTTCAACCTTGGTATAGCCAATATCTCCCTAGGCACCGTGAGCAAGGGGTCCACGTCTGGATGTAACCGCTTACCTTGGTTGGGAGTCTGTAGCGCAGATATATGCTCACCCTTTCAATTAAACACAGGCCAAGGTGGTCAGGTAAGAACTCACCTGGCCTGTGAGTCTGTGCAGGTTAATACTCCAAGTCGCAGTACAGAAACGGATAAACCAGGAGAATAGTTGTGGGTAAGCCAGAGGTCAGTGGGTGCCAGAAATCAGGATAAGTGAGTACAGAGCCAAGGTCAGAGGATACCAGAAGTCAGGGTACAACGAAATAACAATCCAAGGTCAGGAGAACACTGGAACACGAAACAGCAATACTCAAACCAGAGTCAATGAACTGACACTGCCCTCAGGGAGAGTCAGTGTCTTATACCTGGCTAATTGGTGATCAGCAAAAGGTGTGCTAAGAATGTTGGAGCAGCCACAGAATAACGTCCAGCCCCCAGTGCTGGATACAAGGCAAGATTAAACTTCAGGCAATTTCTAAAGCTGTATAGTGGCTCAGAGGCAAGAGAGCAGGTCCAGGATTGCAGCATACCCAGGTTCAAGTCCCTTATCGGGCACTTCTGGGGCGACCTTGTCTGGCTGTCTGGATGTCGCGGTGAGAACCGTGACACTGGCTTACCCTTTAAACTTAAGGAGAGCAAAAAACAAGTCGCAAGAGAGTGCTGAGAACGGACAACAGCTCAATTAGCCTGCCCTTCGGTGGGTCCCCACTCAGTTCTTAAGCTGGTTGTAGCTCATCTTGTGCCATATGTATATATTAGTATCAAAATGTACTTAGAATGTCATGTAAAGGTGGGAGCTGGAGTTGTGGGAGGAGATAGTTTGGCTATTTACAGGACTCGTCTTCTCTCTTCAGCAACCATTGTGGTCTGCGTTTCACATATCCTACCCTCTTCTCCCAATTTGAATACCTCATTTCTGAACAAATTTCCTATTGTGGCACACCACAACCAACTTACGTACTTTTATATAACATTACATACTATTATGTTATGCTTACTACTTACATATTATGGCGTTTTTGATTTAAATGATTTTTATTTTGTACTTAATAAGGCATAGAGTTAGCCAGAGTGCTAATGCAGTTTCACATGTGCCTACGCAGAGGCTAATAAAGGCATCAGAAAGCAATGTTATACATTCACGTACAAAGAGACATATGCATAACTAAACAGGATTTTTTACGATATTCATTTACAGCGTTAAGTAGGTCCTGTTTTACGGTGATGGGGTACTAAAAAAACCTTGTGGTAGGACCGAAGTTGTGCAAGGTCTAAGTAGGGGATCTTTGGAAATGTGTAGTAATAGGTATCTTATGTATGAATATAGGGCACGTTATGTAAGCCTCAATGGTACGCCTAACAGAAGAAAGTCGCACAACAATGTAACTCATTCTGACTGTATTCCAATGCAAGTGTCTGCATAAGCTTATTGGTTGCTGAACATTAAGAGTGAGGCCCGGGGGGATGATATGTGGGAATGTATATCATTCAGTGATATATGTGGGGGTGGGGAATATAGCATGCGTATTTTGTGGTACTATTGGATAAAAAACAAGCGGGTAGCTGTCCCAGCAGTGTGGCGCCATATCAGGGAACAGCTACCATTGCAGGCGTTTGTGAGCGGTATCGGTGTGTATGCTAATGTCTCCTTAGTCATGTTGCTGCATCGTTGAAGTAGGCTTGGGGCTGTTTGGTCTTTGCATTAGGATGCCTGTCTATCTGGTTGTCTGTTATTGTGTTCCGATGGGAAAATTATTAACATCGGGCCCCTCAGTTTGTATTTTGGTGTCAGGCTGGGTGTGGTCACCCCCTGTTGACCCACGGGATGGGGATACCCCCGGTAATCCCCTGTGGCGACATCTAGGCTGCCCCGCATCCCAGATTGTATTTGGAGTTGTGCTGGCGCTCGCTGTTAGCTAGTTAGGGGAGGGGGAGGAAAGTGGGATGGAAAGTAGAGAGTAAAGGTGAGAGGAGAAGAGAGCAAAGATAAATTAGATAGGGGGATGGGAGGGCTAAATCCCACTCTACCTCCCTTCGACTTTGTGCGTTTTTTTGTCTATGGTTCCAGATTAGTCAGTAGTCTTGTATAGTCGGGCGATGGCAGGAACTCCAACCAGTAAAACCAGCGTTTGGAGTATCTTTCCCGGTCTTTGGTCGTGGTTAGTTTCAGGTCTTCAAAACATCTGGTATCTTCCACCTCTTCCACCCATCTTCTAGGGAACCTTAGGCCCTGGCATTCATGTGGATGTTTTTTTTACATGTAATACCTACCTAGAGATTGTTGCAGACCACGTACAACCCTTCATGATAATGGTGTTCCCTGATGGCAGTGGCCTCTTTCAGCAGGATAATGGACCCTGCCACACTTCAAACACTGTTCAAGAAGGGTTTGAGGAATATGAAAAGGCGTTCAAGGTGTTGCTTTGGCTTTCAAGTTCCCCAGATCTCAATCCAATCGAGCAATTGTGCTGGAAGAACAAAGCCAACCCATGGATGCCCTACTTTAGTATCACCATAGCATCTCTTATAGTAGCTATCTTTTATACATTGTAGTTTTTTTTAGATAGCTCTATATTATGTAGGTCCTTTATGAATTTTTGTTGAGCTGTTATCTCTGTCATATACATAACAGTGATACAATTTTTTGTAGACTAGCACTTACACTCTACCCACTACATTGGAGTTGGTTTGATAGAAATTCAAAATCTCCTTCCTCGTGTATATGTCACTGTTCACATATGTTTGCATATTCATGTTTTTTGCGTTGTCAGACATTTTTATCTGTTAATCTCAATAAAAATTATGTTTCTTGAAGTTCTGATCTCATTTTGGGACGCAACTTCTTTTTGTAAATATTTACTATTTTGGGTTAGGCTCAATTTTGCCCATGTCGACACTTTATGTACTAGTGACCAATTGTTTTTTTTTTACAAATAAAATAGACCATTCAAATACATGTTGAGTGCAGCGTGAAATTAATAATATTAAAATAAAAGAACATTTACATAGTGGTTTGTGTCGGACCACCTGGCACCCTGACTGGGTACCTCCGCCAATTGATGCTTCCTAACTGGTGCTGAGAACTGTAAGCACCACACCGGACAACATAAGCACCGTAGACCCCAAAAACCGCTGCAGCTTTGTTGGGGTCTCGCCATCCCTTCCTGTCCAGGACCAAACTCCTGGATCCAGAGATTCAGTGGGAAGGCCTCTCCTCCAGAGAGTATAGCTTTGAAGCTCTTAGAAGAGCTAGTGATATAGCTGTGATGCAGGTTCCCTACAAGCACGAGACGCGACTACGTGTTGAGGGTTAAGCAGGAACTGAATTTTAATGGTGCCACACTGGCCTTTTATGACAATCCCCAAGCAAGGTGTACGCCCAAATGGACATTGTTGGGGACAGGGACACAAACTTACAAACCAATGATAACACATTTACAATGTATGACACTCCCACATACAATACAATAAGCCTTCCCCTTTGATTAGGAGATAATTGAGTCAAGCACTATACAAAACTCAATCATCTCCAAACACAAAAAACACATTTAGAAAAAGTCCCAAAAGTACCCCAAAACACATAGTATCCCCACAAATCTTACACCCCCTGATAGCCCAGATCAGGGCTACCAACATATCCAAATATCACCTAGATCAGTTCTCGGGTTCAGACATTTCATGGAAGTCATGTATTTGACCGATCGCAGGCATGGTCCCATGCCCAAAACAGTTCCAGAGAATCAGGGCTTTCGGCTGGTCTAGTTCAGTAGTTTGCAAACTAACAAACTACCGAACAGAGTCAATCGTCTTACCCTGGAGCTTGTTCCCTTCATCCAGACGAATGATCTCAAAAGTCCAACGGTGTTCGGGAGTTTCTGTATCCAATTTCAGTTCCATGACTTTCATGCCCAAACACCGCTGCCTGCGTTCATGCGAACAAGATGGCCGCAACCTCATGGTTGTTCTTAGGAACAATTAGAACACTGCGGTGAGAAACGTTCCAAGTTGTTAATAGGTGTTAACAAGCTTCAGGGTGGTCTCTGTTTGTGCGGTTGTTCGGTAAACAAACCATATATTGCACGAACAGAGCCTGTTTGAAGTATTTTAGCCAGGCCTATTGCAGGGGCCATACTCACAGGGTAAAAGGCTGTCAAGTAGTCCCCTCCAAACCCCAGTGGCGAAGTGGCTTTTGCCACATGGCTACTGTGGTCTAATTAACATGACACTCTAATAGCCCCTATGTTGGTGTGGCCCTGTCTCTACATTCTCCTAATCAGTACAAGTGTTTTTTGAAGTCATGCACAGATAGAAAGGATCCCATTTGGAGAAATTATTTTTGAGATCCAGCACTTGAGCAATGAGATATTTGTTTTGCATGAATAAACCAATCGTGCATTTACTCTGCTGCTCAGAAAAAGCCTTAATTCTCTCATTTAACCTAAACTTGTTGAAATATAATATTTTCCACATGTCATGCATTTTTAAGATCTAGGAAACAAAAATAATGTCCATATTTTTTATTTTTTTCTCTTAACCTCTGCTGGTAGAAAAACATTTTTTTCCTAATCTTTAACTGCCTCACTGAATAAATTATTCCTGTATATTACCGTTCTCTACTTCTTCATGCACAGGTTCAATTTAAATTCAGTGCACATTAATCCAGTTTCAAAGTGGAGATTTAGCATGCATTCATGTGTACATAACCTAATGAAACATCACAGCAGAGGAAATTGTACATCACTTTATAACCACCAAGTGCAGGTTTTTGATATGCTTGTAAGGACCCTGGCTATATTTTCTTTGTTGGCAGAAATCTGCCTGACCACAATCCTTGTGCACCTATGAATATTATACATTTAGTACACATTGATAAGCATGTTCTAAGAAATTATTTCTTTTAATATCATTTTACTTGAAATAGTCATATAAAAATGCAAAGTATCCTATACAGGGGCTTATTTTGAGGCATGAGAAGTTCTTGTGTTACAGAGAAATGTTTGAGAAACAAGTTTATTCAAAATATGTATCAGTAATGCTTGGTATCTGGAACTGTTTTGTGTGGGAACATTTTTTACCAGGAGAATATATTGACGTTTCTCTAGCTTTCAAGGTAAAATTGAACTGGATTTTATTATGTGTAATACAGTTCTCTGCTTTTCATCCGGCTTTAGCCTCTTTTAGTGAGTTTTATTGAGTTGAAGGAAATCAACCAATTTTAACAGTAAAATAAATTCCATTCTAGAACTGTGATTTAAAATGAAATAGAATTGGGAGCAACGCAGGACCACACAGGGAACAGAATGACATCTGTCCCGCACCGAGACTCCGAGAAACTACCTGAACCGGCCATGCGGGAGGCGGACGATCTCCGGGCATGGGAACCGATCACAAGCGAGCAACCAACACGGTCCAGCTACCCCCCCCCCCCCCTGGACCGGCGGGGGATATCCCGGTCCTCGCTGGGGACGATTACCCCCACAACACAGCCTGCAACCCAACGGTTCTGGAGTGCCCCTGAGACTGCTGCTATAATAGCACTCAAGCAACCCGGGGAGAGCATGGAGAAACCACACACAAGCCTTATCGACCAAGCTGACTACGCAGCACGGCTAGACGAAATGTTCACAGCGTTCTGGCGCAAACTAGAATGACGCCTGCAAATACATGCCAAAATCAAACATGGAACCCACTCATTACCGCAGCCACGAGGAGAGCACAAAATGGCCGCTGCGAAACGACCACAGTGTACACAGGGCAAACGACACAACCCACCCCAGCTTACCCGACAGCGATCCCATTTCACCGCTCGGAGCACCAAATCTCCTTCTGGGCAGGGAAGCATACCGGAACGAAATCCGACCCACCGTCCACACACCCAAAGGGGCCTCGGGAGAGTGAGGTTCCGGAGGGCACACGGTCCCACCACGTATGGCATAGGGACCCGAGGACATAGGGGAGTGCTTCCTGCAACAACCCGGGCTGGAGGATTGGAGCGGGAGCAGCCCCACCACAACAGCCAGTCGGGACGCAACCAACCAAAGAGCCCTGTAAGGGATGGCGGATGCCAATTGGAGATACCACCAGCATGGCCTGACCTCCGTCCTAAGCAGGCACACAACACCTCCAGATCGGGCATCGGCTAAAACACCATGGACTGACTCACGGAGAAGCCCACAGCCCACGGCCCTGCTAATACCGTAGAGACCCTTTTGTTCCTTTTTTTTTTTCTATGTCTCCATGCAAGTTACCTGGCAAACACTCATGAGACGCTTTATCTATGTTTCACTTGTTTTGTGTTAACCCTATGCTTTAGACCTTTATGTTAACCGGATCACTACCAAGCAATACTAGATAAATACCACTACTGCACCTGTTACATATAACTGCTAACCTAGTATACTTAACATGTGTTATAACTGAATAATCGTATAGACATCAATAGTTTAAACAACCAGGCATAACAGCTATGTCAAACCTATGGCGACACTAATCTTTAACACTTTAATCTCTTATGTGCTGCAATGTTTTAGCTGGTAAATGACACTTGTTTCTTTTGTTGTTGACAGGCCAGACCCATAGGCATATATAGACCAAACGTGTTTTTATGACGTACACTCACATGACCCTGCTGTGCCTTTCACTCTTGTTTTCTAATATTTTAATTATAAAAATGTGCTGAAGCAGCGTAATGAAGCAAGGGATAACTCAGGAGGATACATATCTTATGTATTCTGTTTCATTGTGATTCATGCATGATCTTGCATTCGTTGTTGTGATGATGCAGGACAAACTGTTCACTTAAGCACAACAAAAATAAAGAATTAAAAAAAAAATAGAATTGTAAACTATTTTAATGAATGATTAGGTGGAAATACTATCAAAGAAATTATAAACATTAAAGGAACACTCCAAGCACATGAAGCAAATCTGTGGATCTAAACTCAAAGGCAGACACTTACGAAGAGCGCCTGCCTTTGAAAGAATTCTCAGTGAGCAGCGACAGCTGGTCCATGAGACTACTCTATGAGACTTTCATCTGTGCTGGGAAGGGTTTGCAATGGTTGTAGATTAGATACTGGATCTGCATCCACTGCAAGCCAAGGTTTCATATATGAAAAGAAAATGACATGCATATTTTCATAGGGGTATGCAGGGCCATCTTTAAGCTGCCCAGTTACTCCTGGGGGGCCCAAAGCAACTTCCTATTTGCCCTCTTCTTTTAGGTTTACTGATCCTACTGAGTGGTAATTTGTCTTCTGGGGCCCGATCAGTGCTGCGGCCATTTAACAACGCTACGGGGCCCCTCTGATGATGTCAGCACTGGGATGAAGTGACAGCCGGTCACTTTCTCCCAGCTTACAGATCAAGCTGCATGGGAGTAGATGGAGAGGAGGGCAGTGTTGGGAGCATTCAGGTGTGTGTTAACACAACAACAAGGAGGGCAGTGTTGGGAGCATTCGGGTGTGTGTTAACACAACAACAAGGAGGGCAGTGTTGGGAGCATTCGGGTGTGTGTTAACACAACAACAAGGAGGGCAGTGTTGGGAGCATTCGGGTGTGTTTCAACACAATAACAAGGAGGAAAGACATCAGCAACTGTTGTTGCCCATCAAACTGGGACGGGTCATAAAGCCATTTCGAAACAATTGCCTTCCACTTTGTGTTCTAGCACAGAGCATTCAGAAAGAGCATTGATTGACAACCAGAGAATGCAACTTAGAAGCTTTATAAATTGCTGATTCCTTTTGGAATCTTACTTTTGTTTAAAGTAAGGAAGAGGTGGAACTCTGTTGCCATCACTAAGAATAGTCTTAGTTCTCTCTCGCCGTCCCACACTTGGGCCAATACTCAGTGAGCGCATCCCAAATAAGGAACTTATCAAAAGGGGTGGCAAGGAGATCAGAGTTCGGCCCATTACACAGACTCGCAGGGGGGTACAGGGAGCTACTAATCTCACCTCCAGCTGGAGGCCCAAGAGCTATAATTCCTGCACGTAACACTGGAGCTCATCACAAGCAATGTGCCACCAGCAGGAGAGTGGCCTATTTTTTGTTAAATAAATCATGATAAAGTGTAATATGTCATGTATTGTTATTCATCTGAGGTTGTATTGACCTAATTTTAAGGAACAAATGATTATGTCCTGATTTAAAAAAAACCATAGAAGTCAAAGAGGGTGTCCTTTATTTATTCCTTGACTGTCCATGCAAACTGGACTCCCTAGCAATGGCGGATCCAGAACCTAATCTCAGGAGGGGCACTTTTCGTGGATTGTAGTTGGTTTAAGGAGCTGTTATTGAGGAGTTAGGGGCTGTAGTGGGGGAACAGGGGCTGTAATTGGAGGATTAGGAAATGTAGTGGGGGAGAGGGGCTGAAGTAGGTGGATATAGAGGTTGTAGTAAGGGTATAGAGGGTGTAGTGAGAGGTATAAGGGATGTAGTGGGGTTTAGGGTCTGCAATTTGGGGGCTACTTGCTATCCCCCTTTCATCCATGCCTCTCACCCTTCCCCCCTTCGATCTATGCCTCTCACCCCACCTTTCCATCCCCTTCCCAAGGAAATCTGATGCCTTCCTAACAGAGCCGGTTTCCTAGGTGAAGGCAGCATCGGCTCTGGACACATATAGCTAGATGCTCCCCTCCCTGTTGCTTTACCTGTCATGGCAGGGAAAGGGGGGCTTTTCGGTGTCCAGCACTGTAGCTTCAGACTGAGCACCGAGTAGTCATGTGAAACCCGGCGCTCTCCTGCTGACGTACTAGTAGACAGCCTCTAGAGGAGGAGTGAACCCATAAAAGGTAATTATTTCAGTTTATAAAATACACTGCAATAATTACCCCTCCAAGATTAAGGGACCTGGGAAACTGCACCAACACCATCAATGACCTGTCCTTTTAATGCTGAATGATTTTATTGTAGTTAAGGTGAAGAGGTTATCTTGGGTTCATTTTTATTTATTTATTTTGCAAAATGAAAGCAATTTGGAACCTAAGAAAAATACACTGTTAATACAAGGCATTATCAATGCACTTAAATTGTGTTGGTATCCGACTGTCTTTTTATGAATGAATTCGTGGAGCCAAACATCGATTATGGGTGTTATTTATAAAAGATGTCATGTTCTGAAAAGTGGTCCAAAGTATTGTAAGTGGGGCAGTCACTATAGAAAGCAGTGGTCTTGATAAAGTGCACATATCGCACGAAATGTGTAAATCATGCTGTTAGCAGGAAGATTCTAACTTTTTTACTGTAGGTTGTTGTATTACTATTTAAAATTTTGCGAATAAAAGATTGAGATTTTAAGTTTGGTTGGATGTAAATCTATTCCTGCTGTTTTACTTGTAACAGTGGAACCAGCAGACTCCACCATTGATCATGTTAGCAACACTTTTTTTTTTTTATCTCAAAGCTGTTTATTGAGCATGGCAAAAACACAAAGAATCGGACATGCAGGTCCTAACGTCAATATCGATGCAAACAGAGTGTACAGTACTATACAGCTATACAGTTTTCTAGAATGCATGCTAGATAGAAGTGGATTGTGTTTTGTATCTCGACTGACTCTTTGCATTAGTTGGCAAGGTTGTTACTCGCAGACTGTAAAATAATAACCAGTGTACAGTATCTAACATGTATAGAGCGTACAACATGACATTTTGATTAATAGATCAGAGAACGTGAGAGACACACAGGTCCTACGAAAATATAGATTGCAGTACTGTCAAGTATATGTGAGTAAACGGCCTTGCTGATAAGCCATACCAAGTGCTTCAGGTAGAATTTGCAAGGGTCGCCACCTAATGATCACATTGGGTATGGTGCGTTCGTCCAGTCTAGTTGGGCCGTTCTGTAGTATTGCTGCATTTGTCATGAGGGAATCACCTTATATATTGGGGGCGTGTGTCCCCGGTGTTGCCATCCAGGTGTATAGGTACCTTAGCTTTCTCTACCGTATATTCAGTGTTAGCAACACTTTTTACCACTGTATTTAAGTTGAAATATGTCTTAGATGTGCAAAGTATTTCAATGTAGTATATGTGTGCTATTTATTGATATTATTTATTCTGTTGACATTTCTCTTTCTTTAGGTAGTGTTAATAAGCAGAATGACTGATGTGCAGTTATTTTTGGGTCCATATAAAAGAGACACCAGTCATCTTTATGGTAAGACTGTTGTATATGTGAATTTCACACTTTATCAGCTCACATTTCTACCGCCCATTCCTGGAGTCCTTTTCTTTACTCTTCCACTGGGTTAGACATTTAAGGTGTGCCAAATTGTACACATTGCTCCAAGGTATTGCATTCTCTCCTAGTTTCTCTAAATGTAATTTCAAGTGTCTGCAAATCTTAGGTCCACCCCAGGCCAGCATTGGTCTTGAACACTCCAGACCCCTAAAACAGTTCATCTTGCTAAAATAGTTAATCTTGCTGAAGTGCTTTATGTGTGACTACTGATTTTCATACGAAGTGGCACTTCTAAATTAACCTTGCTACACATTTCTAAGTGTCAGTCAGAAAACCAATCCTGCTACTTCCTACTTCCTGGGCAACTAAATGTAAAAGTCAGGCACTTGGTGGTGTTGCTTGGAGTAACCTTCTAAGTGCTATTTTACCTGTATATTTATTTCAAATCATAGATAAGACTTTCTTCTGATACCATATATATGTATGCTTTTGTATACATAACACAAATTCTGTAAGAGTAAAAGAACGTATGTAACAAATATGAAATCACTTTTTTTTCCACCCTTGTGGTTTGGATAATTTCTACATAAATACAAATGCAATGAAAGAAAAATAACTAAAACTATTTGCAGTTCTAAGTCCTTTAGTAGCAATCCCAGAATCCAAGAAAGCCCTACAAAAATTAGACTTGTACAAATAAATTATTTTGTTCATAAATTAATTGATTTGAACAAATCAAAATCCTTTTTAACCCACACCCAAATGAATCAATCATTTAATTTATGTATGTGCGTATAAAACATCTGTTTGGAAATTAAACCATTTTTGTTCCATGCAGGCTGTGTCAGTCACAGCCGGTGGAGGTGTGGCAATGGCTGCATAAACAGAAACAAAAGTGATTTAACTCCCAAATGGCAGAGAATTGAGCAGTGAGACTGCTAAACTGGTTCATTAAGTTCAAGTTGTTTTGTTGCCTATAGTGTCTCTTTAAATTGTTAAAAGTTTAATTAGCTTTTGAGTGACTTTAATAAAGTCACTTGTTTAATTGGTGTTATATATATAATCATTCACAAAGTATCTGACATATTAATGAACATATACATATTTAATTTATTTATTTTTAGATAAAACTGGCAATCAGGCTCTAGGACGTTCTGCCAGGCGGCGTAGCTGCGAGATGGTGAATACAACATTGCCGTGTGTTAACAAGGCCCTATACCACATTCAGCAACTGGAAGGAAATCTAAAAAGATTGTTGGTGCAGGTTGGTACTGAGAATGAAGGCAGTAACATTTCTTCGTATTGTCTACTACTTCTTAACTAGTGATCACCAGAATAATATTGTGTTCATTGTTTTGAACATTGGACATATAATGTATAATTGAGATTTTTTTTTTTTTTAAATCAATCTTAGAAGGTGAACAAGGGGTAAACCATAAAATTCATTGGGGGTAACAAGGTGAAACTGGAGGTTAGACCACAGGTACTAGTCTAGTGTGGTCTTGTTAAATACTTGCTGAAAACTTACTATACACTGCCATCAGGAACCTAGAAGTATCCAAAATAGAACAGTGGACAGGTATAGGAAAGTGTTAACGTTAGGAAAATAAGACAGCAAGGTAAAGAGCCTCTCTCCCTGTTAAACTGACTAGGTAGAGGAGTCAGAGTACAAAGAGTGAAAAAACAAATAAAGATTGGTAAAAACAAGGCATGTCTATAAATCAAATAGACATTCCTTAGTGCATGGTGGTAAGTGCCCTAAAAACACTCTAAAACGGTGGAATCCATATTAAGTATTAAGTATCGTCCTGGAGGGGGAGTGATTACCTACAAGTAATGTAATCACTATTGTCCCGCCTCTATGGTACAGGTTCAATTGATTCAATTAACCCCTTCAATGAAGGAAAGAATAATAGTGTTATATCGGGATTAAGATAATTATGTTTTACCAAAGGACTGATGATCAAATTAGATCTATTACAGTATAAGGTTGTAGGAAAAACTATAAGGAATAGAATCATAAATTGAGATTAAATGTGTAGTTTATAGGACTCATCGGGGTATACCATGACCCATATTTATGATGCTGGATTATAATATGATGTTATAGTAGCCACAAGTTTCAAAGTTTGGTGATATTGGAAACAAACCTGGCAGTGGGCTATTATTTTAGTGCTCTCCGCATCTTTTTTTTTCTTTTTAAATGTACAAATTTAGCATATATTTAAATACGTTTCTTGTTAAATTGCAATACAGTACATCAAATGTAATAGAAAAATTCAAGTACTAATATTAAGTGCTTCTGTAATTATTGTGTAAAAATATTGTAGTTGCACGTATATAACATGTTCATAAATATATATATCTATACATTAACATAAAAGACACCACTACAATTACACGTAAACAGACACCTGATACGAATACGTGGCGAGAACAAAGGATGGCAGCCATCTTAAATCTCACGAATGCGGCATGCCAATTCCGCGAACACCCGGTCACCATGGAAGTCCCGGCTGACTACTTTCCACTCCACGAATCAAACCGGCATTCGGGAGGTGGAATCTACCGAATAAGGGGAGCATTTCTATATAACCAACTGCAACGTTCGTATGGTAGTTTTCGTGTAATTAGGCGCGAACGGAGACTGGCTCTTGCTGCTGATTTCATGGAACTGTAAAGCGGATACCACCACATGGCGAGCCGGTCAAACTTCCACACGATGCAACACGGAAACTACCAAACTGAATTTCGTGAGATTTGGATATGTGACTCCCAGTATCCTCAGCTACTCAGGGATGTAAATGTTATAATTGTATGTGTTATAGAAAGTACTTTTCTAAAAATGTTGATAATTGTAATGTTTCTGGCCAGTAGATAATCAAGTTTAGTATGTTGCTGAAACTCAATTATCTAGCCTGGCCCAGTGGAGGAGTCTGTAAAAACTGTTTAAATTGAATGCCTGTAGCTTCCAGCAGGATCCCCATTCCCAACATGGGAAAGCAACTGGAACCTGCAGGTGGGTAACAAATGGCAGTAGTTGAATGAGTGCAAGGTAGAGTGTCCCACCTGCCCTAAGCTGGTGTGTAAGTTGGCATTACTAGGCTCTCAGAGTCCCAAGTCCTTCCCGTGTAGGATGTCTTGATTGTTAGTTTCCATTGATGGTGGACGGTCCTCCACTGGTGTTGGTCGTTGCGTCGGGGACTAACCATTAGAGGCCTTCAGCCTGGGTAGGTTAACAATAGATATAGCAAATGTCACAGGCATTATACCCGGAGGGGGCTGTCTTGGTCCCTGACGCTCATTCATCTGAACAGGAAAGTGTAATGTTGCTGCTGTATGCGCCTACAAGGTTGCCCAGAAATGCTGAAAAATGGATTCCAGCTTTACAAGGAATCGCTCAGTTGTGCTGTTTGAAGAAGCATCTATCAGTGATTGGGCTCTTCATGGTAGGAGTGAAGGAATCCACCATCTTTGTAAGTGCGCTTATTTACAAGAGCTGTAAGTAGCAGACTTATGGAGTTAAGTATAGTTAGGCAATTAAAGACTTTAGTCAATCTTTCATCATTCATCTGTAGCATAGGCTTCAGAATGTGTACACTGAGCTGGCACTATGCATAGTATTAATGCATACACATTATGTATACTATATCGGAATGAGTAGTACACCCACAATATGCTTCTGTTAAGGTTGCTTACTTGTCATTCAAAAAAAGTGTTGATGGCCAGTTCACTTTCTGAAATGTACATACATGAGAGTGAAATTGCTGTACTCATTAATATACTAAATCGCGTCCTCTCCATGGAGAGTTCTCCAGGTAGGTGAAACACTTGCTTCCACTGATGGCCACAGATGGACCTCATTTACTAGTTCTGTTACCTTAAGTTTTCATGTAAAGGCCAGGTAGTTAAAAATAAATGGGAATAACATGTAACTGATATTTCTGCTAGCAATTTGGCAAGCAGAGTGTATAGAGGGAATGCTATTGTTTATTAAAAGGCACCAGTTTGTTCATAACAAGCGCTTCTTGGAATGAAAGGAAGCCAGTTGTGGGTGTCAATGCGCAACATGTACACCGTGATGCACACAGAGCATGCACAGTATACCTGTTTAAGGAAGGTTCGGAAGATGGGAGATTCTCTGGGAGTTCACTAATAAACCTATAGCTTATGTGAATATAAAACAAAAAAAGTATATGAAGAAGTGTTTACCCACCACTCAAAATACACAAAACCAATAAAAGAATATATATACCAGAAAAAAAGTAAAACCCAGTGCATAAATACATCTTTTTTTCTTACTTGTAATTTAATCTTTATTGTACTGTTTTCCTTTTTTTTTCTTTTTTTTTTTTTTTAATATAATTTCTTATTTTTGTAGTGCTTGTTGTAAACAATACATATAGTCAGTCGGATAAGTCAATAAAAGCAGTAATAACAAAATCATTATTTTAAGACAGATTTCTAGCACTCTTTACTTATGTAATCAGGAGTGAACTGTCCTACACAACACTGGTGAGAGTGATACAGGGTAGGATCAGGTTGACATCCCAGGCTGCCTAGGGAACGTCCACAATTATGCGTTGAAAGGTGTCGTTAGGTGAGAGGTGCATTAGATGCACCTCAACAGCGGATAAGGCCCACATCATGGCAGCATTAAGGGGTAAAACCCTTCTGACTTTTGAGGACTCCTCACTAAACTTCTTCCAGGACCTCTCCAGGGCAACATTGCAATGGCACAGAACCCTGGGCCCTGTCACTACCCACCTGCGATCCTCTGGTGTGCCTTACCGATGGGGGGCACATGGCACCCCAATGGGAAACCACAACGGATCTACACACATGCTCCAGTCCTCTACAGCAACACAAGTATTCTTTACAGCATTGGGTCTCACCGTACCCGATACCAACCCACCCGCATGAGTTTTGTGTCCAGCGTCTCACACTAGAGGTGCCAGGTAGTGGATTTAACTCGGGTTGTTCTGTCGTGCTTGGGCTGTGTGCCTTTAGGAAGTTGCCGAGGAGTGTCTCCAGACCTGGTAGGGTCAGTGTCTGGTAGGCCCCGGTTTTACGCCTTTGTTTATATTGTCGTGGGCAGTACTGAAAAGGCATCTATCAATGCGGGAAGGTGTCCAGAGATTGATTCTGGATGACGTTTTGGGATGGAGATATAAGGTGATTTTTACAAGGCCTGCGAGGAGCTTTCAGAAATGGCGTCTGATCAGGTTCATGCATTAGCTTCGCCCACTCTTTATTTATTTTTACTTTTTTTTTCTGGTACTTTTTTTTTAACCCCTTCAGGACCGGCCTGTTTTTGCGATGTTTGTACGTTAAGGACCAGAGCTATTTTAACACTTTTGTGGTGTTTGTGTTTAGCTGTAATTTTCCGCTCTCTCATTTACTGTTCCCATACAAGTTATATATTGGTTTTTTCAGGACAAGAAGGGCTTTCTTTACATACCATTATTTGTATCATTTCATATCATTTACTTTAAAAAAAATAGTAAAATATGGTGAAAAAAAACCAAAAAAACGTGTTTTTTGACTTCTACTTAAAAAATATTTTACTGATCTACAAAATCGAATGAAACAAACTGCTAAATAGATTAAACATTTTGTCCTTAGTTTAAAAACACCCAATGTTTACGTGTTTTTTTGCTTTTATTTGCAAGTTATAGGGCTATAAGTACAAGTAGGAAATTGCGGTTTCAAAATTTAAATTTTTCAAATGTATCAATAGTGACATTGTAACACTGTTATGTCATAAATCTCCAAAAAACACCCCACATGTATATATTTTTCTTAAACTAGATAACCCAGGGTATTCATCTAAGAATATTTTGATACTTTCTATGCAGCCATTTTACCATAAACCTTTGTCAAACTTTGCATAGGTAGTTTATTTTTTTTATTTTTTTCACATAAATTGCAATTCAGGTATAAATTCACAGATTTTGTTAGGTGTCACTACCAAACAACACCCCAATATGTGTTCAGCAACATCTCCCGAGTACAGGGATACCCCCCATGTATAGGTGTATTGGGTTGCTTGGGGGCTAAAAGGCCACATTTTGCAGGTGCGCTTATCAGTTTCCCAGCTCGGAATTTTGACATGTAGTCAACCTGCATGCATGTCCTATTTGGGACATTTTTGAAGCCGGCCAATGTATTTTACCCCCATCAAACCATATATTTTTGAAAAGTAGACACCCTAGGGTATTTCACATGGTGGAATTTTTACACTTTCCATGCACTAATTCTACCACCAGGCTTTGTCACACATTGAGTTAGTAATTTTTTTTCTGTTTTTTTCACACACATTGTACTTTAGGCATGAATTAACAAATCCTGTTATGTGTCACTGCCAAACAACACCCCAATATGTGTTCAGCAACATCTCCCGAGTACAGGGATACCCCCCATGTATAGGTGTTTTGGGTTGTTTGGGGGCTAAAAGGCCACATTTTGCAGGTGCGCATATCAGTTTCCCAGCTCGGAATTTTGACATGTAGTCAATCTGCATGCATGTCCTATTTGGGACATTTTTGAAGCCGGCCAATGTATTTTACCCCCATCAAACCTTATATTTTTGAAAAGTAGACACCCTAGGGTATTTCACATGGTGGAATTTTTTACACTTTCCATGCACTAATTCTACCACCAGGCTTTGTCAAACATTGAGTTAGTAAATTTTTTTCAGTTTTTTTCACACACCTTGTACTTTAGGCATGAATTATCAGATCCTGTTATGTGTCACTGCCAAACAACACCCCAATATGTGTTCAGCAAGATCTCCTGAATACAGTGATACCACCCATGCATAGGCTTGTCGGGTTCTTTGGGGGCTAAAAGGCCACGTTTGGCAGGTGCGCTTATCAGTTTCCCAACTTGGAATTTTGACATGTAATCAACCTGCCCCATGTCCCATTTGAGCCAATGTATTTTACCCCCATCAAACCATATATTTTTGAAAAGTAGACAACCCAGGGCATTTTAAATTGTGGTATTTTAACACTTTTCATGCACTGAATTCTACCACCAGCCTTTGTCAAACTTTTGGATAGTAATCTTTTTTTGTTTCTTTGTCACACACATTGTACTTTAGGCATGAATTAACAGATCCTGTTATGTGTCACTGCCAAACACTGCCCAATATGTTCAGCAACATCTCTTGAGTACAGTGATACCCCCCATGTATATGGTTGCCGGGTTGTTTGGGGGCCAAAAGGCAACAATCAGAACTTGTACATGTCAGTTTTTCAACTTGATATATAGGTATGCTTGGTCTATCTTCAGTTTGACATATTTTTGTACCCCCCAGTTAATGTTACCATCATGCCAATATGTATAGTATATATTTTTATAAAGTAGACATCAAATGTTATAGAGGATGGGGTGTTTTGACTTCTTTCCCCCAACCATTTTGCCCCCCAAAGAAAGTGTAGTGGTATTTTCTTTATTCTGGTTTTTATGCACACGTCATCTGGTTTTGGACAACTGGTTATGTGTTACTGCCAGAAAACTTGTTAGGCCAAATGTGCAGGTAGCAAATGTACATTTAGCAGCAATCTTTAAACTGACTCCTGCAAATAGAATCTAAATGGAGATTTGGGGGAAGGAAACTGACTAACAAAAAAATGGCTGCTTTCCAAAGAAACAGAAAATAAAATAAAAATTCAGGAACACTTCTTACAACTGTTCTGTGTGGTACAGCTTGAAACATGTTCCTACACAGAGTCCTGGTTTCGAAGGACAATCAGGACAGTGAAAAGGGGTGTCTGTCCTTTTCCCGTTTTTAAAACAGACCCGGCAACGTTTCTGGGGGTTTTTTTTTCTAGCAGTTGGCGGTAACTTAAAAATAAAATGTCTGGACTCAGCTTGCACCGTTGTTGGAACTTGTCCATCTCCATAAATTGTTAAAGAAATTATTTTCAATTGAAATTGGAGAAAGGTGATTTTCCCTGGATTATTTTTTTTAAAAAGTAAAAATGAGTTGTGGGTTGCTATTTGCATCAGATATATAGCCACCTTTTTATACAATGCTTTGGTTTTTCGTAAAATAAGATACGGCTGCATCAGCTGATCAGCCAAATCAACACCACCCATGTACTTATTATACGCCCTGATGCAAACCGGTTTGGACTCTACTCTGCCCCGGACAGAGACGTCGGACATGCGTTCGTCATGGATGGTGGTGAGCATGTGGACATCCTTCCTGTCCCTAAATTTTAGTGCAAGCACCTCAGCTTTCCGAAGTGCTTTACATTCGCCTTTTTTTAATTTTGCATCTATGAGAGATCGTGGAAAGTCTTTGGAATTTTTTCTGGCAGTGCCGCAGGCCAGTGTCTGTAAAGCATAAAGTGTTTTAAATAGACGGACACTACTATAAAAATTATCCACATAAAGGTGGTAACCTTTATTAAACAAGGGGTTTAGTAGGTCCCATACAAGTTTCCCACTTGTCCCCAGGGAGTCAGGACAGTCAGGAGGGTCCAGTTGACTATCTTTCCCCTCATATACACGAAAGGCAAATGTGTATCCGCTTTCGCTCTCACACAGTTTGTATAGTTTAATGCCATACCTAGAGCGCTTTGAGGGGATGTATTGTCTGAACCCTAATCTCCCTTTGTATTTCATTAGAGATTCATCTATGGATAAATTTTGTTGGGGGGTATAAACATCCGAAAATTTGTCCTGAAAATGGTCTAGCAGTGGGCGTATTTTATAAAGCCTATCGTATTGGGGGTGATCTCTAGGGTGACAGAGGGTATTGTCACTGAAATGTAAAAATCTCAGCAGTAACTCGTATCTGGCTCTAGGCATGGTTTGGGAGAATACTGGACTCGACATTATTGGGTTGGTGCTCCAGTATGAGCGAATCGATGGCTTTTTTATAATCCCCATGAGCATTGTAAGAGCCCAGAATTTTTTAAGCTCTGGGACATCTGTGGGATGCCAGTCATGCTCCCTGGCTGTATAGCTACCTGGATTGTTATCAATAAATTGGGTAGCATACAAGTTAGTCTGGGAAGCAATCTCCTCCCAGATGGTATCCCCTAAAAATAGTTCTACATACTGCATTGGGGAGAAGCCATCCACATTAACATTAATGCCTGCGTTGGCACTAAAAGGGGGGACGTTGGGCTCGGCTAACTGTGGAGGTACCCAGTCCTCCTCCACATTTGGCGTAGCAGAGGAAGCACAGCTTCTTTCTTCAGCCGGCTCTCACACAAATGACATGTCGTCTTGACTAGACATGTCAGAAAACTGACCTGGGTCAAAATCTGACGCAGTGTCAGTGGCGTCAGAGTCTGACGCCAAGAAGGCATATGCCTCCTGCAAGTTATACATACGCTGCATGTTTTACACACGACTAAAACAAATTACAAACACACAAAAAAAATTTTATACTTTTTTTTTTTTTTTTTTTACTAAAACAGACTAAACAGCAATCCCTAAACTAACTCCTGTCACAAAAATCTAATGGAGATTTGGGGGAAGGAAACTGACTGACTACGACAGACTACGACAGACTACGACAGACTACGACAGACTACGACAGACTACGACAGACTAAGACAAATATTTTTAAAACAAATTTAACCCTTTAAGGGCAAAAAAAAAAAGACAGACAGTACAAATGCACTGCTGAAACAGATCTGGCAGGGAAGGGGTTAAAATGGATTTTTAATTCACTGCTGATACTTTTTCGAACTCTCTGGAACACTCTGCTGCAACAAACTATCACGATCTCTGTCTCTCTCGCCTCACAAAACGCTACAGAGGAGAGAGGGGCAGAGATCACTGTCAAAGTGAGTGTTTGTAACACCCACTTTGACAGCAGCCAATTGTGAGCGATCGCGGATCGCTCACACACCGTAATTGGCTGTTACTATCTGCCTGGGATGTCTGGCAGATAGTAACATCATTGTACTGGCAAGAGCGATCTTTGATCGCTTCCTGCAGCCCGTTTTCCGCTATGACGGTTCAGGACCGTCAGCGGTCCAAACGCACGTTTTACCGCTGACGGTCCTGAACCGTCCGCGGTCCTGAAAGGGTTAAAGTATATATCCTTTTAAACCTATAGCTGTGCTCTCATTACATAGAACAATAGAGGACTTTTGAGAGGATATGGGATAATATGTATTTATTCAATTCTTTTTTTTGTTTGTTTCTTTGCTAATTTACTAACAAGAATACTTACTGTAATAGTTTTCATTTAATATGATAATACATTCCCGCATGGGGCGTCCCTACATGCCCAGATTTACCTGCTTTCGGATCTTTGCTTTCATTTGGTTTTATATTGTCTGATTGTTTAATATATAATCCATAATTATAGTTTTATATTTGACACTATTACAGAATCCACTGATTAGATGTGTGGTTGGGAAACTGATCAGCATTTTCTGTACAATTATTTTCATTTAAAATGATGTTAAATTAAACGTGTAGTCATAATATCTGTCCAACAAATGAGAAAAGTGTGATTCCTGGTTCTAAATGCAGTCTCTGACTGATACTTGGAGTTCACAGAGTAACTAACTCATTTAAATGTTGTCTTTGCAGAATGAAGACATTTCACAGAAGTACAGTGTCCCACGGTAAGATTAATGACTGATCATGAAAAGATTAATGTTTAAAGCGGCATATTAGTTCATGCCCTATCTTCTAGTTGTATTATAAAAATTTCATAAGGAATATGTTCAGTAACCAGAAGCGTGCTATGAGTTGGAAGCTGAATTTAGGTCAAATTTATGGCAATTTAGCTGATTCTCAACTTAAAAGGATTTGGATTTTAGTTTTACATTTTAACCAGTTTTAAGTGAAGGTCCGCACATAATGCATTGTAGTTTTTATTAAAATGGCTGTTGCTTAAATTTCTCATAAACACGTACTTTTTATGAAACTCTTGTATACTGCATTAAAAATATAAAAATTATCTGCTTTATATTAAGGGAAATATAAGTTTGGCAGCTTCTTATTCAATTTTTTGCCATTTTATATGCCATCATGAACCCAAGGCAGATTAAATATTTCTCATGTGGAGTTCACACCAGAAGAAGTGGTTTTATCAGAGTTTGTACAGATGTTTAAACAGCAACTAGATGCATACTTACAAAAACATAATATTCAATAATATAATCTTGCAAACATGTATTCCTGACCCTATAGTGTTAACACCACCATCTAGCCCCCCTGGGCCCCTCATGCCTCCATAAATACAGTAAAAATCTTACTGTATTCAAGCCTGAAGCTGTAAATCTGCATGCTGTTAGACTCAGAAAAACAAGCAGTCTGCTGACATGTTGTAGCCTGATCCAATCACAGTGCTTCCCCATAGGATTGGCTGAAACTGACAAAGAGGCAGATCAAGGGCAGGGCCAGCATGATTCAAACACAGCCCTGGCCAATCGGCTCTCCTCATAGAGATGAATTGAATCAATTAATCTCTATGAGGAAAGTTCAGTGTCTGCATGCAGAGGGAGGAGATACTGAATCACAGGATGCTGTGCGCAGTGCTGCCCTGTGCTCTGCTGACAGCAGATCTGAGTGGATGGAGGCATATTATGCCTCCATCAACTCAGAAGACCCTCTGGTTCACTCTGAGTGACTGCAACTGGAGGTGTTCCTAGCTTTCAATGTAAACACTGTATTTTCTCAGAAAATACATTGTTTACATGAGAAAGGCTGCAGGGAGCTATAGTTCTCACCTGAACAACCTCATTAACCTGACGTTGTTCAGGTGACTATAGTGTCCCTTTAACTATGTAACTATGTAAGTCCATTTTAAGTCTAAAACAAATGCTCTGAAAACAGACTGTTGTAACAGAGAGATCTGGGTCACTATCCGGTTTGTACTGAATTTCTCAGAAAAAAAAATATTTATCCTCATAAAATGTAGCAGTACAAAAATATATTGTCAAACATATGCACATTGTTTACATGGGTTACTATTGAGAGGGTTTTGGATATCTTTAAGTAATTGAATAATAAATAAATACCCTTTCTTCAATATTTGCAGTGTTTCTAATGTGAACGTTGAAAATCAAATCAGTGATACCAAGATGGAATCTCCAAACTTACATATTAAAGGGACCGGGCTGATTGATGCAGGTAATCTCATTTGTGGATTAAGCATTACTCCATCAACCGTATTAAAGATATAAGCATAGATATTTTGCAGTTGCTGTTATCTTTTGTTTCCTGTGTATATTCTTAAACTGTAAATGTAAGTACTTATAAACCAAACCAGCACTGTTGGGCAGTTTGGTCACTGTGTTTTGTTAATTATCTGAAACAAACACACAATGTGGACCATGGACTAATTTTCTTATCAATATTAGGACTAGTCTAGGAATTGCCATGTAAAGCTTAAGACAGAAATCTATTGTATTTATTGTGAATCGTTTATAGAATTATTGTTGTACAGAGAAAATTCCTCTTTGAAAGATGGAAAGAAAAGGTTACCTAATTTCTTTTCACTTGAAAACTTGGTAATGTAAATAATGTTACGGTTAAATTGCTGGAATTGGCAATAAACATTACCTGTTTGGGGTTATGTTCCTTCCAGATTAGCAGCAAGTCACTGACGGATAATTCATGCTCGAGGTATAAGATACATGCATCTTCTCACTCAGACAGCATTTCCTCTGAAACATAAATTTAAAAGTAAGAATAAAAAAAGGCCCATAGAGTAATAGAATTAAGCTATCTCTTTTAGAATTATTCTATAATATTTCTCCTATCTCCATTTTTCATAACATTTTATTGAGGAATAAAGCATAAAACAAAAGCTGCATACACAGACATTGCTGCATACATAGACAAAGAAAATCAAGGAAAAATCTCTTAAGTGAGTCCTACACTAACCCATTACCTTGCTGTTTTCAGCTAAATGGCTAAATCTCTAATGCCATTGAAAGGGGTATCTTTCTGAACCCCTAAATACTTATCAACCCTTAATAGTGTAAACATGGGGTGGGAGGCAGCATGGGGTGGGAGGCAGCTGTGTCCCACGTGCTACAGCTTGAAACCCGGGTAGCTCACCTGGAGCTGACCATGGAGGACACGGCCAACAGATCAAGAAGGAACAACATCCGTCTGAGGGGTCTGCCGGAGAGAGAAGGCGAGGGCCCCTTAGAGTCTACACTGCTAGCTCTGTTCCAGCCGCTGCTGCCAACCATACCAGCCGACCGTTGGTGTATAGAGAGAGCACATAGGGCCCTCCGCGCAAGGAGACAGGAGCCCAACTCCCCAAGGGATGTCATCATCAAATTCCTTCACTACCAAACGAAGGAGGCCCTGATGAGAAGGAGCAGGGAGGAAGAATTAAAGCACGAAGGGGCCACTCTACAGCTGTACCAGGATCTGGCTCCCAGCACCCTGCAGAGAAGGAGAGAGTGGAGGCCCATAACTGAGGCACTGAGAAGAGCCGGAGTGCGGTATGCCTGGGGCCATCCTTTCAAGATGTTGGCGTTCCGAGGAGGAAGAGCTCACGTTCTGACACCTGAGGGAGACCCGGTGAAATTTCTGGCAGAGCTACAAGTACCACCGCCGGCACAGCTACAGACACACCCGGAGACCAGAGATGCCCTAATGCCCCTACCGACGGAGTGGCAGGAGGCCGGAGCACGGCGGCGCTGACGACCGGAGAGGCTACAGTACCATGGCAGAGGGTCGGAGTGCCATAACAGGGAGGCAGAATGGCGGGGGGCACTGTGACATGGGGGGGGGGGGGGTCTCAGTGACTTTATTTGGGTGGGAGGGAAAGGGAATTGGGACTCATCACCCAGATCCACATGGCCCAAGAAACATGGCCGCCTTCAACATTGGAGATTTTTTTTTTTCTCTTTTTCCCGCCCTTTTTCAATCTGGCGGGCTAGCAGGGAGCGGGACCCTGTGTCTGGGAGGAGGGGGGGAGGGATTGGAGAGTATGGCGGGTGTACGGCAAGCGGGGTAACCCCACGGAGTGGTCAGGGAGGCTGCAGGGGGCTAAGGGGCAGCACGCCACAAAGGGGGGCACGGAGCCACCCTCTCGCGGCTGGGGGGGGGCACTGGGTCGCCACACGACCCCTAACATAGTAGGCAGAGCAACTGAATATACACAGTAGGGGACTAGGGGCTGGGGGCGAGGAATAGGGGGACGAGGAATAGGGGGACGAGGTGTAAAACCCCAAACCAGATGAGGTACACGCTAAGCAGGGGGTGGAGGGGGGGTACCAGCATGCAGATGGGGTGAAATGTGGCGCCCCCCCCCCAAAAAATAAAAAAATAAAATTAAAAACCACTTACCCAAATTACCCGAAAAGGGGAGCGGCGGCGCGAGACCCCCAAACCCCAGCAGAATAGTAGAGGTTACAAGAGGCTTCGCCCCCGGTGGTGGCCCTGTTTCACTCCACCCCTCCCCATTTTGACACAACCCCACACAGGTAGTGGGGGCCCCCGCTCCAACCCAAGAGATCCAGACAGATAATGCCGCTAGTGGGGAGCCATCGGCGGCTAGGCAGACGGGTAGAGGAAGGGCTGGTCGAATCCACCCTCCTAGCAGAAAAGGGTGCCTCAGGAGAGCAGGCAGAGCTGGGCACAGGGTCCTCGGGGGGGGGGGGAGGGGAGGTCCTGTGCAACAGGGCGAGGAGGCAATCCTAGAGAGTGAAGGGGCAGAGGAGGCTTTAAGGGAACGACACAAGCAGTGGTATACAGGTAGCTGGTCGGAGGCGGACCCAAAGTTGTGTTTTTTGTCCTTTTTCCTATACATGCTTTCCGGCTTTTCTGGCTACAGATAAGACCAGACGACTACAACCGAGCACCACGCGTGCCCGGTTGAGACTTCATACCTATTTTCTTCTTCCACTTTCTATCTCCCCTATCCCTCCCCCCCTACCTTGGGGGAGGAGGGATAGGCACCTTGGGGCTGGGGGTCCCTGTGGCTAGGAGTATGGATCCGGACTTGGACAGAGGTGGGCGTACCTAAGGGCGACACTTTTAGGCCGTTAGCATGGCCCTGAAAATAACATCCTTAAATGTGAAAGGCCTTAACACACCGAACAAGAGACGTCTTCTGTTCAGAGAACTGAAGAGAATGCGGTCCGACATTGCCTTCGTTCAGGAAACACATATCCCGAAACAAGCTCCCTTCCAACTGAAAGACCACACATTTAGAGTTTCCTACGAAGCCAGAAAACACACAAAACATAATGGAGTGGCGATCTTAATCCGCAATAGCTGCCCTTTACAAGTAGTCTCCACCACGGTGGACCCGAACGGGAGATATATCATTGTTTCAGGCACTCTACTATCGCATCAAATACATCTCATAAACGTTTATGCCCCTAACCATACAGACCAGAGCTTTTGGGATGACTTGACAACCATAATACAAACACTAAACCACGGCCTTATCATATTGGGGGGCGATCTGAACGCGGTGACGAACCCAGCGGTGGATAGGAGCGCGCAACGAAACGCCCCAGGACCCCTAGGTCGGGGAGGACAGGATAGGCAGCTTCACAAGTTCATCATGGCTACTGGGTTGGTGGATATCTGGAGAGCAAATCATCCGAGTACGAGGGATTTCACCTTCTACTCAGCGCCGCATGGCACTTACTCCCGACTCGACATGTTCTTGATTAATGAGCGATCGCTGGCGCAGGTTACGGGTTCAGAGATAGGATCCATATCGTGGTCGGACCACACAGATGTCCATATCACCATGGGGAATCTATGCAACACTTCCTCATGGACATGGAAATTAAACTCATCCCTATTGAAGGACCCAGAGGCAGTGGAACAGATCCGCACAGACATCCTGGAGTATTTCAACTCCAATGCCACGCCGGACATGAGTCCGGAGATACTTTGGGCAGCACATAAAACGGTTATAAGAGGGTTGCTTATTAAGTTAGCGACGGCAAAAAAGAAAATAAAAGCCCAGAGCCTTCAGAGGCTCTTGTCAGACCTGCGGTCACTGGAACAGGCACACAAAGCAAACCCAAACGAGGACACATATAGACGGTTAGAGGCGACACGCCATGCCATACGAGCTTTGTTAGTAGACGACACAGCTAGAGCCATGACCTGGACCAAAAGAACTTTCTACGAACGAGCAAATAAAATGGACACTCTCTTAGCCCGAGTCCTTAGACCCAGAGCTAAAAGGGGACACATAACTTCCATACGCCACTCCGACAGTTCAGTTAAAACACTACCAAGCGATATAGCCGACGTATTTACTAACTATTATAAGTCCCTCTACAACCACTCCCCAAACTCGGACACCCGGACGACGAGGAGACCCTTCGGTTCGTGCGGGACCTCGGACTCCCTAAACTGCCCCTAGAAGCCGTCGCTGCCTTAGCAGCCGACATTACCCCAGACGAAATAGACCGAGCAATAACGTCATTAAAAGGGAACAAAGCCCCAGGACCCGACGGGTTCGACGGAAGCTACTACAAAACATTCCGAGAAGAACTGGTCCCCCACTTAGCAGCGGTATTCCAGGGGTTTCAGAAGGGAGGCTCCCCGAACCCAGACATGTCCCTAGCCACCATCATATTATTGCCGAAACCAGAAAAAGACCCCATGTCCCCTGGGAGCTACAGACCCATTTCCCTCATGAATCACGACATGAAAGTCCTAGCGAAAATCCAAGCAGAACGCCTCAACCCGTTCCTCGCGACCCTGATCGACGCGGACCAAGTCGGCTTTATTCCAAATAGACAGTTATTTGAAAACACTCGTAGAAACATAGACTTGATATGGAGGCAGGCGGCCATGAAAACCCCGACGCTGCTCGTGTTGCTTGACGCAGAAAAAGCATTTGATCGTACCTGTTCACCCTTTTGACTCACCTAGGGTTTCCCGAACAGTTCATGACACTATTAAGAGCGATGTATACTAATGTCAGAGCACAGGTGAAGATCTCGGGGGCCCTGCTCCGACCCTTCCAGCTTTCCAACGGTACGAGGCAGGGATGTCCCCTTTCCCCCTTGCTGTTTGTACTCTCACGAGAACCTCTGCTACAGGCGCTACGGCGCCACCCGGACATAAAGGGAGTAATAGTGGGAGGACGAGAGTTCCTGGTATCAGCCTACGCGGATGATGTGCTCTTGCCTCTGACCGACCCGGTAAAGTCAATGGGAGCCTTGCAGGAGGTACTGAATACCTTCGGGACCTTTTCAGGATACAAGGCGAATATGGCAAAATCGGGCGCCCTCCCAATAGGGGTACCAGCAGCAACCACAGCCCATATACACGACACATACCACCTAAAAATTGAACAACAAGCACTTAAGTATTTGGGCATACGCCTGACGGCTAAACCGGAAAAACTATACGACCAAAACTACACGCCCTTAATAAACCACCTAGTACGGGACATGGAGACATGGGTAGACAGGCCTATCTCATGGATCGGGCGCATCCATGCCGTAAAAATGAACATCTTGCCTAGGCTACTATTTATGTTCCAAGCGCTCCCCATCCGTGTCACTAAAGTCTCACTACAACCCCTACAGAGGGCAATCAGAGCCTTCATATGGCAAAACAAACGACACAGGATATCTAGATTCATTTTATATAGACCATGCTCGAGAGGGTGACTGGGACTCCCAAACATCTACTACTATTACATAGCGACACAACTGACACAAGCGGCAATGTGGCACTCGCCGCCAGGGGACCGCAAATGGGCCGACGTAGAATCCCTAATGACGGGCGCAGACCTCCCGCAGCTTCTCATGTGGGTACCAAAAGAACACAGACCAGAGATTAAGGTCACTTGCCCTACTATAATTAATTCCCTACAGATATGGGACACCTTTAACCCCTTAAGGACCAAACTTCTGGAATAAAAGGGAATCATGACGTGTCAGACATGTCATGTGTCCTTAAGGGGTTAAGCTAAAATTCCAGCTGGCATCAGACCCATCACCTATTATGCCATACTTACGCAACAAAGCCTTCCTCCCGGGCATGACAGCCAGAGACTTCAAAAACTTAGAAAGTATAGGATTACAACGCATCTGCCAGCTATACGAGGGCACAGGTGTTATCTCCTTTGACACACTAAGACAGCGGGGTCACCTCTCACCCGCCGATTTTTTTTAGATACATACAAATTAGAGACTTCGCGAACAAGGCGCACATAAAAACAGCGGCCCGGAGACGGACGACGTTCTTCGAACGCATCTGCCTCCACGAAATTATACCCAAAGGCATGATAACGCTCATGTACGCCCACCTCTGTGCAGAAGCTAGGGACTGGGGCAAATTAGCCTATACAGATCACTGGGAAAGAGACCTAGGGGACACACTAGAAGGTATAGAGTGGCAAGAGATCTGGGAGGCAAATCATACCTCGTCGGTGTGCGTGGCCCTCCAGGAGCAATCTATTAAAACAATGCTCCGCTGGTACACTACTCTAGTTAAACTATTCCAAATGCACAAGACTCCTACAGATGAGTGCTGGAGAGGGTGTGGCCTGAGGGGGACATACGTCCACATGTGGTGGGAATGTCCACAGATGAACACATTTTGGAAAAGGGTGCAGACGCTACTGACACAGGTCTTTGGCAGAGCACCGGGCCTCGACCCATGGCTATACCTTTTAAGTAGGACTCTGGACGGCTGGACTAGGCAAGAACAAAAGCTTATCCATAAAATTACCCTAGCAGCAAGGAGGGCAGTAGCCACAGACTGGCTTAAGCCAGGCACTCCGCCTATCGCAGGAGTCATTAACAGGATTAAAGAAGTCCACCTAATGGACGACCTGACAGCTAGAATAAGGGGCACTCAAAAAACTTTTCAAAAGATATGGGAACCCTGGGAAAACTCCAACCTGAGTAACTGACACCCAACCTATCCCTGATGGAGACTCACTGGTCCTCCCCCCCCCCTCCCCTATCTTCTTTCTGCTCACTATCTCTTTCTCCAAGCCTATTTGGCAAAATCAAAATAACTGACCAACGCACTGCACCCACGGGAACAGACACAGGGGACATAGAGAAAATGGACACTTCAGCAGAGGGAACTGGGCGTCACACCACACATGACCTGCCATGAGCAAAGCGCAAACCTTCTAGATCACTAGCAAGGCACCAACTGGGCCGTAACGACCAGTGATGCGGTTATACATGCTACGGTGGAACAGCCACATAGCGCCGAACGCACCAAAACACGTTCACAAAGTACATACAGAGACCCCATGGCAGGTCCGCTGAAAGACCATGTTAAACGCACTATACTCTCAGTTAACCCATGTCTAATGCATGCTAATCCGTGTTCAAACTGTGCAAGTTCTTGTATGCAACATGTCGTGTCAAGACTAAATAAAGAATTAAAAAAAAAACTGTATAGTGTGCTATGAACGTTATCAGACGTGAGTGCATTTAATTTAAACTGTATACAGTATGTTATTTACTGTATCAGACATGAGTGTATGTCCTTTAAACGTTATAATGTGCTATGTATTCTATGAGAAGTTATTGGATTCTCCATAACGTAAATATCTTTATTTAGTAGACCATTAACAATATCCTTTCTTTATTATGCTTATGCTTTTTGGGGTTTTTTTTTTAACAAACTGTACCTGCCACTATAAATAGTGTTTATATTAAACCTTCATCATATTTATATTACTTTTTACATTTATTGATACATTACTTCTATTTTCCAAAGGGCCATTTTTATTTCAGGATGAGTGTGAGATGGGAGTTTAACCATAACTGAGTATATCTAGGTGGCATAATGATTCCATAACGTAGTTCTATGTACCATGGTAAGAAATCTAGCACAAGGCTAAGGTGTTCTATTTACACAAATTAATTTATAAAATTACTTGTAATAATATAACGATACATAACTGTGAGCTTTAATTTTGTGTAACTCTGTGCTACACTCATACATACTTAGTCTAAGCATATGTAAAAAAAAAGAACAAAAAGTACCGGTATGTAAATTACCATGTGAAATCCTGGATCCCTGAAAACTGGTTTACCTTTAATTTTGGTTAGTACATATTACTGCTGCTATCTAGTGTTTCATTACTTTGCAAATGCAGTCAGTTCTGGATATGAGTTGAACGCCTGTATGTAACTGTGAGAAAGGTATGTAGAGAGGCAAGCGCCTTCTTAAAATGTGTTCCATTTTACAGTATATTACGATCATTTCTCAGGGTTGATATTACCAGATGCAGCTTTTAAAAGAGACACTAAAGCCATCATTTCAGAGGTTGTAGAGCTAATATGGCGTCTTGAAACGGATCGTCAAGAAGCAGAAGAGGCTTTAAAACTGGAAAAGGCAAGAAAGCAAGCACTCATTGCAAAGGTTGATGGACTTTCCCTATGGAAGCTTTGTCAACTTCCTGAAGCTGTTCAGAGAGGTAAGAACTTTGTTTCCTCTCGTAGAATATTGTTAGCTGGTAATTCCTTTGTAGATTATTTTGTTCTTCCTGCTTTGAAACCAAATAACTGTATCACTTTAAAATAAACAGCTTTTAGACCTTGATTTAATACAGTATTGCTGGATAAGCTTTTCAAATGATTTAATATTTTTGGATAAACTTTTAAAATGATTTCAAATTATGACATTAAAATCTTGTATTTTTTTTATATTTTTTGATATATTGATATATTTTTTATAAAACGTATATTTTTTTTTACATTTTAATATTTAATATTGTGAAAAAAAATATTTTAGATGTTTAGACAAAAAAATTAACTCATTTGGAAATCTTATCCAACAATATTAAATCGAGATGTTAGTGCTTGATTTAAAAGTTTTCCAAATGACTCAGTACTGTTTCCAATGATGTATCTACAAACATTCCCATAGACTTTAATGGTCACTTCTGAAGAAAAATCACTTGGAAACTTTTCATTTAAAAGGCTTATTAAATCAAGGTTTCATTAAAGGAAACCATACAAACAACAAGAAAAAAAACCCTAAAAGTGATAAGGGTGTCCATGACCTAATACATATAATGTGCTTACAGGTATAAATCCCCGCTTGTACAGGGCAGGCAGGATAACTACGATAGGGATATAATGGTATTCGTGGGTAAAGATATATAATAATATAATATCACAAATATATATAATATCAAATACAACACCAATCCCAAGGGCAGGAGTAGGCAACCTTCGGCACCCCAGATGTTGTGGACTACATCCCCCCATAATGCTCTTACATCTATAATGCTGGCAAAGCATCATGGGAGGTGTAGTCCAAAACATCTGGAGTGCGGAAGGTTGCCTATGCCTGCCCTAGGGGGTTGGTCAAGCATATACTATCAGGATATATTTGTCCCCTTAAAGGGGTGTATCCACTCCACAGTAACTTCTAAAATGAATTAATCTCATGTAAAATAAAGCAGATAACCAGTAGTGTAAAACTGTATATCATTTATTGATTGAATGAAACAGAATGCACTTACAAAATGGAAGATAAAACCAATCCTATCACCACATCCAGTGTTACTTAGTCCTGGTACTCAGTCCTTTGATTCTGACCCACACAAATGGATTAGATGAGATGCAGGTAAAAGCAAACATTCAAATATTAAAATAAACACAATATAAGTCTCAACATATTTTGGCTTGGTTCTAGACTTCTTCAGGAAATGTAGCTCCTATTCCAGTCTTTCTATAAATAGCTGCAGAGTGTAAGAGGCAATGCACACACTCACCAGGGGAATACTCCCATTGGGGTGCTCCATACCAGGAGGACCGACTCCCAAACAATCCAACTAGAACTAAAATATATGTCTGGGCACACCATTTCTTAATAACAGGAGTCTTTTATTTGGAGTTCAGAGGAAAAGACAATGCTTCGGCTCTATCCTTGACTTGACAAAGGCGCAGGATAATACTGAAACATTGTCTCTTACTCTGAACTCCAAATAAAAGACTGCCTGTTAGTTTCAGAAACCATTGGGGGAGCACAGACGTATGTTTTTGATCTCTATAAATAGCGTCCTTCCTGGAGAATGCCCTCATAATTTGCAGTCTGTTTCCTTTTAAAATGTTGTTTGAAGCAGAATCATATTTTTAAAATAAATGGCTGCCTCTTTTTTGAAGATATTTCTCTTAATAAAACATTGCCATGGCAGTGTCAGCATAGTACTTCATGCAAATTAACTACATTTTCAAATAATTTTCCTCTTCAGTTGAGTTGTGTCATGGCACATGGTTCACTGTTGATTGTGAGTTTGTCGTTGTTGATTCTCTGTCACAGAATTCACATAGCGAATAAACAGATTCTAGACTCCTGATTCTAAGCATACCCTTGACATTCACATTGAAGTCTAAAAGAATCGAATACTGACAAACATACAATTATAGAGTGACAACTGAAATAAACGTAGCAAATTAAGGAAATAAATGTAGAAATTCACACCAATATATCCTACAACTGGGCACATCTTCACTCTGTCAATCATTGTGATGTGGTCTGTCCTTTTACCATGGCAGTCAGCATATGGAGAGCATACAGTGAGAATTAAAAATTAAACATGATTCTATATTTCCTGTTCATTTGCAATGTTTGTCCTGACATTGCCTTTCCTGAATTGGATTATTATGTAAATTGATGCACCATTAATATACATATAAAAGAAAACATAGCATCTAATGGAAAAGGATTAAAATAAGTCAGAAGTGATTTTTAGTGTTTTTACAGTGTAAATTCCAGGCAAATGACAGTTCCCCTTTAAATGCCTGTGAATTTTTGTTGTTGTTGTTTTTGAGTATGTGCCAGATAACATGAATAATAAGAATTGTTTGACCAGAAATTAGATATATAAAAAAAATCCCTTCAGTATGGTTGTACTCCAAAGCATCTGTTTAGTATTAAATACTGATTTATTTTTAGTTTTGCTATGAAATGCATCTTTGTATGTACAAGCCAGATTTATTGTTTCAATGAATATTGTTAGATATTAAATTATGAGCTCTCTAGCATAAATGGTTCATAAATGTTGGTGAGTTTAAATTTATGTAACTTTTCAAATAAATAACATTTAAACATTAGTGGGTTCAAGTACTAATAAGTGATTTGTGTTAAATGGAAAACTGAATTATGAAATATACACCAAATACCTGGATGTGATTACATTTTAAAGTATTCTCTCTAACAAATCTAATAAGAGAAAGAGCCCAACTCCAAAATATCTACCACCATGAACAGCATTCTGCAGCAAAGGGGGGTGGGAAAGTAGAGATAACAGGCAATTCCTTACTGCGTATTAGGGTTAGGACCACTGCAAGACTATTTTGTGCCCACTTCCCCAAAAATGATTTTTTTCCCCTCCAACCCCTTTGTGTGTCTCTTTCTCCCCAACCCCTTTGTGTGTCTTTTTCTCATTCCCCAGTCCCTCTGTGTGTCTCTTCTCTCAAAGCACCTTTGAGTGGCTTTTTCTCACTCCCAAAAAATTTATATTTGTCCTCCAGCTCCTCTATTTATCTCTTTGTGCCTTCCAGTCCTTCTGTGCGCCTCTTTGCCCCCTCAGCCACTCTGTGAGCTTATTTGTCCCACCTTAGCCTTTGTGTACCTATTTGTTCCCCCCCACTCTTCCGTGCACCTCTTTGCCTCCCATCCACTCTTTTGTGCACCACTTTGCCCCCATCCCCTCTTCTGTGCATCTCTATATGCCCACCAGCCCTTCTGTGCACCTCTTTGTCCTACTTCACCCCTCTAGGTCATCGTTGTGCTCCTCAGCTATACTGTGCACTGTTTTGTTCCCCCCCAGCCCTCTATGCACCTTTTTGTGCCCCAGCCCTTCTGTGTGTTTCTTTGTCCCCTCTCTGCCCTCTGTGTACCACTTTGTTCCCCCAGTTCTTCTGTGTGCCTCTTTGTCATTGTCCCCAGTAACTAAAAACCATGGGGCCCTGGTGTGAAAATTGCCCTGGGGGCCCCCAATACATCTACCCCCTTCCACTCCCCCATACGTTTAACCTCCCATACGGTCCCCCACACACATGCAGACACAGACATACCGACACACACACACAGAGACACACATATACAGACACACTGACAGACAGGCATACACACATACATAGATACAAACACACATACACAGACAGACAGACAGACATACACACAGACATAAACAGACATACACACAAACACACACACACACACACAAACATACAGACACAGACACACATACACATATATACAGACTGAGACACACACAGATACACACATACATACATTCAAACACACATACAGACACACATTTATACAGACACACATACATACAAACAAAAATCCAAAATGTTTTAGGCACCCTCCTGTTTCCTACCTTATAGGTGCAGGAGAGTGACTTTCCCTGGGATTCAGTGGCTCAGCCTGATGGGAGTCAGAGATCCCTCCTCTCCTTCCTCCCGCACGGCTCCCGGTGTAAGCTGGGAGGAAGTGATCGGGGCAGTCACTTCCTCCCAGCTCTGATGTTATCTCAGGGGGCCGGTCGCGCTGTTAAAGCCCGGGCCCCCTGGAAATTCATTGCCATCGGGTGGCCCTAACAGCATGAGCCACCCGATGGGTCTCTTCAATGCGGCCCTGACGGTTCTACCGCGCGGGCCAGGACCGCATTACTTAGCCATCGGGTACCGAGGTCGCAGGGGTCCGCATGGCGGCAGGGCCTCCTGGAGTGAAGGGCCCGGTCGCATCTGCGACTCTTGCGACCGATGTAGTTCTGTCACTGCTGGTACCTGAATAAACAACCAATTGGTGCTACCTCATGGTGTCTCTAATCTTCTCTAATATTTCCAACACCCAATGTTTACTTATGTAGCTGAATGTCATGTAAGTTGTGCATTAGTGATATTACTGACTACTCAGTGGGAACCTGAGAGTCCCATATCACTCCATTATATACTCTGACACTCTTACCAATCAAATCAAGTTTTAGTGCTGAAGTCCTTATTTTGGATACCTAGGGTCAATGAAACAGATACAAGAGACAGAAAGAATGAGGAGACTTACGTTATGAAAGTTATATGGCGAAAATAAATACAATGCTTAAATAATTAAAAATGCAAAAATAATGAAAATTAATGAAATAATATTTTACAAAAAAAATAGCTGTCTGTGTGAAGAACAGTGACAGGAAACTAATGAACTAGTAAAAAGGATGCTAATCTACAAGTGCATTTTTGATGGAAAAATAGCCCAACAGTAAGCAAAATCACGATAAAAGTCATCAGTAGGGATAGTGAATGACCATTATAGTTATTATGCCTATTCTTATGTTAAGAACACAGGTAATTGTCCACGTTCTGAAACAAAACAAAACCTATAATTTTAAAGAGTTTAATTTGCAGTTTTTCATTGTAAAAGGTTTGGGGGGCAGAACAGATTATAAAAACACACTATGGTTAAAAATAAAAAAAATATTTATTTTTAACCTTTGAGTGTTCCTTTAATCCACTAAAGACAGAAGCAATTGTCCAAGTCCTGAACCAAAAAAAACCCCAAAATGATGCATAGAATTCCATCAGTTAGTCTGGGGCCACTAAAATTGATCCCAGCTGACAGAGGTAAATCCCAAATATCCAATGATACCTGTGTCTCCCTTGTGTGGGCAGGGATTTAATTTTGCTCACACCACAATCTGGCTAAAAATGTTTAAATGTCTATATAATGAACTGCATTCATAACTTAGTTTAAGCACTGCATATAGCTCATCTGTCTGTCTATGGCCACAAAAAAGGGCCCCAGCTGACACAGGGGATGCCTAGGTATCTACTGATTCCTGTGTCACCTGGAGTGAGTGGGGATTTAACCCTGCTCAGACAAAATTGTTAGGACTTCCATGCCGCCCTAACGGCGTTAAGGCCCATCCTAACCAAGTAAGGTTTCAGAGTTGTGATACATCTGCAGGCATTCAATATACTGCTATAAAAGTGATTTCTTGCCAAAAAGTATAACGACATTGTACTACCAGCAAATGTACGTCACAAACGAATAATTGCACCACTCGAACTAACGTTATAGAACTGTATTGTATACCCCAATATTTACAATAAAAGTTTTAATAAAGAAAGAGAAAGAAAGAAAGAAAGAATGAAATAAAGGAACAGATCCACAGTGACAGTGATCAATGAATGCCTAATGCCATCCACAGAGCGGCAGTGTTCTGACTTAGCAGAGCCTTTTTCAAGCGTAAGAAAGCTTGATATAGAACAACCAGAAATATTTGGGATACGGCTGAGAAATCTAAAATTAAAAGACATAAATATACATAGTGTAAATCTGTATCAAATAGTACCTTACTTACCGTGTTCATGAACTGCACTCACTAGATTAGACGAAAGATAGCGCTCTAGGGTGCCTCCCCCGGTAGTAATGGGGGGCTATTATCTTCCTCCAGTTGCTCCAGAAGAAAAGATGAAAAACAGGACTTCCAGGATGGTGGAAAAAAGTTAAATGGCTTTATTAAAGATGACAAAAAGAGAAGTCCTGCGCTTAAGCAGCAAGGACTACAACACACATCAGCCCCAATATATAGTAAAAACCAAAGAAAAGAAAAACGTTACCTGCGCTTTCTCCTTAATCCCTATGTATATTTAGACAAATGGAGGTCATTTAGTTGCTCCAATGGCCATTGGAGGGAATGCCCGCCTGCCAACGTCAAGGCAGACCCCCCTAAGCGGGTCCTAACACTGACCCTTCAGCCTGCTTCCTTGAGCTTCTGGCAAAGATATCTCTAATGAGACAGAAAGGGGTATTTTTTATATACACCCCTATACTTATTAACCCTTAATAGGGAACACATGGGATGGGCATTGTAACCAGGCTGTGTGATACAAAGTAAATACAAATACAAAAAGTTTTTATTAAAGATGAAACATCACCCAGCAGTAAAAATAAAATATAAACTTAAAATGAGGTCCTACGCATTTCGTTCACAGTCTGGAACTTCCTCAGGGACCAAAAATTAAAACCAAATGTTATACAACAATAACAAAGCATAAAATACAGCCTAATCCCACCCTCCCACTAGTCCTGTTTTATAGGGCTAACTCCTGAGTTGATTGGTGGTAATCTGGGGGTCCTCCTCTGTTTCATCCTTCATTGGTGAAGTGGTTGATCACATCCAGCTGAATTTTTCTTATTTTGATTGCAGTCAAAAATTCCTGCAATCTGTGTCAGCCGAAAACCGGAACCGCAAGTGAACATTCACTTCCGCGTTCCATTCAATCGTGCGTTCCAACATGGGAGGTCAAGATGTTAAGATGTTTGTTAGTATGGCCCTCTGGTGGTCGCCAGGGGAATAGTCCCAAATAGTAGATATTGGAAACAGTCATATATCTATCAAGACAAAACATAATAGTATCGGCAGCTACATGGAGGAATATGATTATAAAGCATGAATTTATCATATTAGAATCCCCAATAAGTATTTGGTATAAATCGAATTTTAAAAAATAAATAAATAATTAATTATAATCTTCAATTAATTGTGAATAATGTGAAATATTAAAATACTAATACTATAACTAAAATGGAATAATAATATGTATAAATTTGGAAGAAACGGCGTTAAGGCCCATCCTAACCAAGTAAGGTTTCAGAGTTGTGATACATCTGCAGGCATTCAATATACTGCTATAAAAGTGATTTCTTGACATAAAGTATAACGACATTGTACTACCAGCCAATGTACGTCACAAACGAATAATTTGCACCACTCGAACTAACGTTATAGAACTGTATTGTATACCCCAATGTTTACAATAAAAGTTTTTAATAAAGAAAGAGAAAGAAAGAATGAAATAAAGGAACAGATACACAGTGACAGTGCAATGAATGCCTAATGCCATCCACAGAGCGGCAGTGTTCTGACTTAGCAGAGCCTTTTTCAAGCTCAAGAAAGCTTGAGAAAGGCTTTGTTGAGCTGAATTGCAGATTGTGTGGCACTGTGGAATCTTCATATGCTGGGCATGCCATCTTTATTTTATTTAATATGACAATATCCAATTTTCCAGGAATCGGAAGCATATTCATTGGTATAATATTGATTCTAAACTAAGTCTCACATTATAATTGTTAACACTGATTTCCATGCACCATTTCACTGTGATATGTTTATAGAAGTATAATGGAATGAATTGAAATGTTGCGTAATAAATCACCAACGCTTCTTGATAAATGGATTACATTGATCTTACTGTAAGAGTTTGGTCAGACATCTGCTGTCAGGTTACTTTTTCAAAAGCTCGAGCTTAAGCTAAATAAACAGCCAATTAACACGAGTGTTTGCTTTTGCTACATCACAGTCAGTAGAATGAAACAAATGTGTTTTCATCTATATTGGGAAGCATAATGTCAGTTTGATGAATGGTGTATAATTATGTAAAATATGTATTTATTGCAATGTAATAAACTAATTTAACTTTAATCTTGGCATTGCAGAAGCTGCATTGTTAGAATGTACTGTTTAATTTGGTTAGAGGTCATGGAGAGAAGCCAATACTTCTTATATTATGCCTCTACTCACGTGCTATTACATCAGGGGTGGCCAAAATGGCTTGCAGAAATACTACTCTCATTTTATTTTATCAGCTCTAAGACTGGGAAAACATTATGGTAGTTGTGCAACAGCTTAGGATCTACTTCCTGCCCACCCTTGTTTTACATAGATTCCTTGTAGCCTGGACATGAAAAGAACACTTCAGTCCCTTAAAGGACCACTATAGTGCTTCCTGGCACTATAGTGCCCTGAGGGTGCCCACACCCTCAGGGTCCCCCTCCCGCCGGGCTCTAGGGTTGGAAGGGGTTAAACTTACCTCTTTCTCCAGTGCCGGGCGGGGACTCTCCTCCTCCTCGGCTGAATGCGCATGCGGGAAGAGCCGCGCGCGCATTCAGCCAGTCTCATAGGAAAGCATTCACAATGCCATATTGTAAACATAGCAGTGTTTATTGAAAAAAGGGTTAAACCTAGCTGGACCTGGCACCCAGACACTTCATTAAGCTGAAGTGGTCTGGGTGCCTATAACATAGAAACATAGAAACATAGAATGTGACGGCAGATAAGAACCATTCGGACCATCTAGTCTGCCCAGTTTTCTAAATACTTTCATTAGTCCCTGGCATTATCTTATAGTTAGGATAGCCTTATGCCTATCCCACGCATGCTTAAACTCCTTTACTGTGTTAACCTCTACCACTTCAGCTGGAAGGCTATTCCATGCATCCACTACCCTCTCAGTAAAGTAATACTTCCTGATATTATTTTTAAACCTTTGTCCCTCTAATTTTAGACTATGTCCTCTGGTTGTGGTAGTTTTTCTTCTTTTAAATATAGTCTCCTCCTTTACTGTGTTGATTCCCTTTATGTATTTAAATGTTTCTATCATATCCCCCCTGTCTCGTCTATCCACCAAGCTATACATGTTAAGATCCTTTAACCTTTCCTGGTAAGTTTTATCCTGCAATCCATGAACCAGTTTAGTAGCCCTTCTTTGAACTCTCTCTAAGGTATCAATATCCTTCTGAAGATATGGTCTCCAGTACTGTGTACAGTACTCCAAGTGAGGTCTCACCAGTGTTCTGTACAATGGCATGAGCACTTCCCTCTTTCTACTGCTAATACCTCTCTCCCTATACAACCAAGCATTCTGCTAGCATTTCCTGCTGCTCTATTACATTGTCTGCCTACCTTTAAGTCCTCAGAAATAATCACCCCTAAATCCCTTTCCTCAGATGTTGAGGTTAGGACTCTATCAAATATTCTGTACTCTGCCCTTGGGTTTTTACGTCCAAGATGCATTATCTTGCACTAATCCACATTAAATGTCAGTTGCCACAACTCTGACCATTTTTCTAGCTTACCTAAATCATTTGCCATTTGGCTTATCCCTCCTGGAACATCAACCCTGTTACATATGTTAGTATAAATTGCTATAATAATAATAATAATATCATCCGCAAAAAGACACACCTTACCATCAAGACCTTCTGCAATATCATTAATAAAAATATTAAAGAGAATGGGTCCAAGTACAGATCCCTGAGGTACCCCACTGGTGACAAGCCCAAGCTTCGAATATACTCCATTGACTACAACCCTCTGTTGCCTGTCACTCAGCCACTGCCTTACCCATTCAACAATATTGGAATCCAAACTCAAAGATTGCAGTTTATTGATAAGCCTTCTATGTGCAACAGTGTCAAAAGCCTTACTGAAATCTAGGTAAGCAATGTCTACTGCACCACCCTGATCTATAATTTTAGTTACCCAATCAAAAAAATCAATAAGATTAGTTTGGCATGATCTCCCTGAAGTAAACCCATGTTGTCTCTGATCTTGAAATCCATGTGTTTTTAGATGTTCAACAATCCTATCCTTTAACATGGTTTCCATCACTTTCCCCACTACTGAAGTAAGGCTTACTGGCCTATAGTTGCCCGACTCCTCCCTATTACCTTTCTTGTGAATGGGCACAACATTCGCTAACTTCCAATCTTCTGGGACTACTCCTGTTAACAATGATTGGTTAAATAAATCTGTTAATGGTTTTGCTAGTACACCACTAAGCTCTTTTAATAGCTTTGGGTGTATTCCATCAGGTCCCATTGACTTATTTGTCTTTACTTTTGACAGTTGAAATAGAACCTCTTCCTCTGTAAACTCACGTGTAATAAATGACTCATTTATCCTTTTTTTAAACAGAGGTCCCTTTCCTTCATTTTCAGCTGTAAATACCGAACAAAAATATTCATTGAGGCAGTCAGCTAGACCTTTATCCTCATCTACATACCTTCCTTCTTTTGTTTTTAATCTAACTAATCCTTGTTTTACTTTTCTTTTCTCATTTATATATCTAAAAAAAAGTTTTGTCCCCCTTTTTTTACTGACTGTGCTATTTTCTCTTCTGTGTGTGATTTGGAAGCTCTTATAACTTGCTTAGCCTCTTTCTGCCTAATCTTATAGGTCATTCTGTCTTCCTCACTCTGTTTTTTTTTAATAATTACTAAATGCTAACTTTTTGTTTTTTTACTATTTTGGCCACATCTGCGGAGTACCACAGTGGTTTCTTGAATTTTTTGCTTTTACTGACAAGCCTAATGCAATTTTCTGTTGCCTTCAGTAGTGCAGTTTTTAAATAATCCCATTTCTTTTGGACTCCATTTAAGTTGCTCCAGTCTGATAATGACTCCTTTACACATATTCTAATTTTAGAAAAGTCTGTTTTTCTAAAGTCTAAAACTTTTGTTTTTGTGTGGTGTGACTCAGTCACTGTTCTTATATTAAACCACACTGACTGATGATCACTGGATCCTAAACTTTCACCTACAGTAATATCTGATACCAAATCTCCATTTGTTAACACTAAATCTAGTATGGCCTCTTTACGAGTTGGCTCCTCAACGACTTGTTTTAGAGACAATCCCAGTAGGGAGTTTAGAATATGTGTGCTTCTAGCACAAGTAGCTATTTTTGTTTTCCAATTCACATCAGGAAGATTAAAGTCACCCATGGTGATAACTTCCCCCTTCATTGTCATTTTAGCTATTTCTTCAACTAGTAGATTATCTAATTCTTCAATTTGTCCTGGGGGCCTATAAATCACACCTACACGAATTACTGTGTGATTACCAAATTCTAACGTAACCGAAATGGACTCTATGTTCGTCTCACTAACCTTTATTAGGCTAGATTTTATGCTATCCTTCACATACAGGGCCACCCCTCCCCCTTTCTTGCCTTCCCTGTCTTTTCTATATAAAGAGTACCCTGGTATTGCTATGTCCCAGGCATTTTTTTCATTATACCATGTCTCAGTAACAGCGACTAAATCTACACTATCAGTTGCCATTATTGCCACAAGTTATAGTGGTCCGTTAACACTACTGCAACTTATCACAGTGGATGTGGTGCTGGGAAGCTGTCCCTGGATTTTACCTTTTAATTTCCATGCATTTTCTTTATCTTCAGTGGTGTAGCCGTGTTCCATCCACCTTATTCATTTTATATCTCGCATCTGCACTTTTTCTAGTTCCTTCTTTAAAATTGGCGCCCAAAATCGCACCGTATATTAAAGGTGGGGTCTTTTTTCATTTATTAATATTTTGATCACGTGAATCAGTACCCCTTTTTTATACATGAAAGCACCTTTCTAACTTTTGCATACAGAATTGTTGCCTAGTTTGTTATCTGTAAATGGTCCAAAGTCCTTTTCCTTTAATGTTATTTCTAGCTCAACCTCATTTAATGTATAAGTGGTTTGGGTGTGGGTAGATGAAGGCCCTGTGGGAAACGTCATCTGCCCACACTAGATAGCGCTGTGAAATTCCAGTGCATGCCCAGTTACACACTTGAGCATGCGAACGGGAATTTCATCCATTCATTCGTCAGAAAGACGGATAAATGAATAGAAATGTCAGACGAACATACAAACACAGAATATTGGCGTTCGTTTGTTCGTTCAGTTTATTACAAGGAGGAAGCATTAGTCTGAGCAGCAATGGGTGGCTGTGATTGGCTGAAAGTGTCAGTTGACAACATTCATCGTATTACAATGCCATTGCAGGTATACATCAGTGAGGGTATAAGGAAGTGTACAATCTCTTTTTTAGCCACGCCTAGAGATGGGTCAGGCTATTGGGAAGCCAGGGAACCTCATTCAGTATTCAACAGCTCAAATATTGTGTAACATCAAATGGCAGGACAGTGCCAGGGGACTCCAGACACTATAACCAGTTCAGTGAGATGAAATGGCTATAGTGCCGACAGTGTGCTTTTACACCAGAAAAGTGTTTTTTCCCCCTGCAATGGCCATAAATAGAATCACATTATCCTATATCAGGGGTAGGCAACCTTTTAGCAGCACTGTGCCGATATAGGATTGTGATGTCCCGTAGCGTGCCGGTCCTTTTTTTTTTATAAATCGATGTGTGTATGCTGTCGTATTCTGCTTGTGTTATTTTTACTGTAATTGCTTTGTATCGTTGTATTTGTACGTATATAAGCAGGGCTGTCTTTAATAATGACTGGACCCTGGGCAAAGCATTTGCTTAGGGCCCCCTGGACCCTGTCCCCCCCTTCCCAGGCATGCAATCACGTCCTCCACCTCAACACAGTGGCGGACCTAAAGTAGAGAGGTGCAAGAATTCTTGGTGGTCTCCCTGTTGCACGGGTGATTAAAAGGTAGATCCCCCATCTGTCGTGCAACTCCAGAAATGCATTGACAGCTGGAGCTCTACCATTTACTCATGTTTGCAGGTCTGTATTTAGCACTAAGCAGGTTTTGTGTGTTTTTGTGGAATATGTTTGTATGTGGTGTTGGCATGATTGCAAGCACACACACACACACACACACAGATATACTGACACACACATAGACATGCTGACAGACAAACATACTGACACACACAAAGACATACTGACACATACTGACACACAGACATGCTGACACACAAAGACATTGACACACAAACATACTGACACACAGATATGAGACACGCACAAACATACTGACACACACACACTGACAGACATACTGACACAGACATACAGTTTAAAACTCACCCTCCAGTTTCCTACCTTTCCTGCTGGTGGCTGAAGGCGTTGGGAGTTGGGGTCTAGAGCTCTTGGCCAGCCCCCCTCCAATCTGCCTACTCTTCTTTCCTGCGCACTCCTCTCTTTGTGGGAGGAAATGATGCGTGGCCGTCACTTCCTCCCAGCCTGCTGCCGAAAAGCAAGGGGCCCGCTCGTGCTGTTAAAGCACCTCAGCGTGTGACCGGGTCCCTGCTGACAGAAGCCCAGCGGGTGGTCCTTTGTGCATGGGCCACCCGGTGGGCCTCCTTAGTGTGCAGATTACCAGCCAGAGGGTTAGAAATAGTTGAGGCCAGCAGGGCTCACGGTGCAGCTGCCCAGTTTGCCCCGCGTTAAATAAGGCCCTGCGGATATGAGCTATTATTTTGTTTATGTTCATGAGTAGTTTATGGTATTGTGTATGATACATATGAATGTAAGCTGTGTATGGGTGCTGCTTGTGGAATTGTGTGTGTGTGTGGATGGATATGTCAAAGTGTGTGTTTGGTAGTGTGTGGGGGCTGTTTGGGGTATTGCATGTGGAGTTGTGTGCATGTATGTGGATTGTTAGTGGTGTTTCGTTTGTTCGGATTGTGTGTATGTTTGTGTGTGGGCTGTCCGTATTATTTGTATGGTGGGAAGGGTTATTCTGCATTTCTGTTTATATCTAGCAGTGTGGGTGACTTCCCTGGGTTCCAGTGGGGACTAGTCCGGCCAGGTACATGTCAAGGACAGGAGCTGCAACAGCAACTGCGAGCTGCTCTACTACAGTGTGGCTTCCTATTCACAAGTGCTGGGAGGAAGTGATCTGAGATCACTTCCTCTACGTGCTGCATTGCATAAATTGAGGATTGTCCTTCACCACCTTTTCGGATTAGCAGATATCTAAAGTTTTACTGGGACTCCTGATAGGCCAGAGCCTGTTTGACTCTAGCAGCCTTGAGTGCCGTGCAAAGACACCTCGAGTGCCGTGCATGGCACTAGTGGCGTAGGTTGCCTACCCCTGTCCTATATTGTCTCCAATATCACATGTTCACTTAATGGGTCAGTTCATACAATCCAATTAAATTGTGTGCATGTGCTAGTTTGGTGCCATGTTACATGGAATACAATTTAATCTATACATTGTGAAAACAATTTTAGATGTGAAATGTATATATTATATATATATATATATATAATTTTAATATCTTTATCTGTATGCTGTGTGTTGTCCATGGTTGTGTGCAGTCCCACTACATCCAAGTGACAAGGCTGCATCACGCAACTCTTACCACATGCTAGGAATTGTGAGATGTCACACCTGTCATTTGGGGACAATGTTTCGGGCTGTTTCCATGAGGCACCTTTTGTGAGGATTTTTTTTATCTTTAAGTCTATATGTTTTCAGGCAATTTCTCCAGTAGAGCATGTAAAGCATATAAACTGAATGTGTAGCTACGTGAAAGTGATCTTGTCATCTATACATTTTCTGAATGACAGGTTTATTTTAAAGAAAAACTGTCAAAAGATTGGTATCAAAAACACAGATTGTAATATAGCCCCTTTGTGTATTATTTAGAAATGCATGTGTATATAAACTACCATATTTTTCTGTGTATAAGACGCTCCCATGAATAAGACGACCCCTATTTTTTGAGTCCAAAATTAAGAAATCAATATTTTTTTTGTATAAATTATATATATTTTTGAGATTTCAAGAAGCTTTCAACTTTGTGGGGTACAGAAAGGAAAAAAGGTTGCAACGTATTACAAGCATAGTGGTTACATTTTTAGGTTTTAACATTTTACTGTTTACATTTGTTTTTTCAGTTGTCATCCCTGTGCTTAGTTACTGTGTTGTGGGCGTTAGACTATGGTATTGTTGTGGTGGACTCAGTCATGTTCAACGCCTTGTTCGTGGGCTCTATGAGGTGTCATGATCCTACTCTGTATTTTGCGTTGTGTTGTCTCGGTCCTATGGGGATGTGGTGTTGCCTCCGGAGTTGGGGGTTTAGAACTTGGAGATTGTTCTTGTGTCTTTATGTCGTTTTGTTGTGTTTGGTTGAACTCGTGGAGTTCTCCTGAGTCAGGTCAGGTGGTTGTTTGTAGTTGTTATGTTTGCGTGTTTATGTGGGTGGTTTCTGTTAGTAGTGGTGAATAGGTGTGTGGTGTGGGTGGGTGTGGGAAAGGGGTGGAATGTGGAAGGGAGGGGGGCAGTCCGTCCCACCCCCCCTCGCCGCACGAGTCCTCCTACAATGCCAACCAGGGGTCCCAGATCTTATGAAAAGATCTGGTATTCTCATGTACTAGTGCGGACAGTTCGTTCATCTCCATAGCCTCCTTAATCTTTCTCTGAGCCTCCGGGGCCGCTGGGATTTCTGGGCTGCCCCAGTGGATAGCTATTGTTCTACGCGTTGCTAAGGCCACCTTTGCTACTAGCTTGTTTTGTGCTCGGGTCAGGTTTTCATGGGGCTTGGACAGCAGCCAGATCCATGGGTCTAGGGGGACGTCAGTTTGTAATGCTCTCGAGGTGGTAGCGGCCCTTTCTTTCCATATTTGGGTTAAATGTCGACATTCCCACCACATATGAACGTATGTTCCCTTTTTGCCACACCCTTTCCAGCATCTGTCCGAGTCTGTACGTTTCATTTGTTTGAGTCTCAAGGGGGTGAGGTACCACCTGAGCAGGGTTTTATATGCCTGCTCCTTGTGATTAATACATATGGTCACTGTCGCTATTGCTTCCCGTATGTCCGCCCAGTCCAAGGGGTCCCCTGGGGGACCAAGGTCCCTTTCCCAGGCCTTTATGTAGGAGAAGGCGTCAGGTGGGGTTTTAAGTGTCATGAGGTTGTATAGATTGGATATCTGGCCCTTGTGTATTGGGTTGTTCAGGCAGCCCCTTTCGAATGCTGTTGGTTTCATCACCGTCGCTGCAGCTATGCTGGGGGTTGACAAGAAGCTTCGGAGCTGGAGATATCGGAAGTGATCGAACGTGTTATACGGTGTGTCATTCGGCAGGTCTGGGAAGGGAATCCTAGTGAGTTCGTTGTCCTCATAACGGGTGAAGTGTTGGGGTGTCATTCCCGGGGTGAATTGAGGGTTTCTCAGTATGGGCATAAGGGGTGAGGGCGTGTTTATGAGGTTGTACTTGTCGGTTGCCCTGTTCCACATGTGAATGGCTGTCGTGAGGGCTGGTGTCGTATTTGGCTGCTGTGGTCTGTGTAGTTTTGGTATCCATAGGTAAAGTGTTGGCAGGTCACGTCCGAATAGGTCATGCTCCAGGTCCACCCACGGTTTTACCCCTGGAGGGGCATGCATGGTTTGAATTTGTGCAATTTGGGATGCTTGGTGGTAGTCCCAGAAATTCGGCAGGCCTAATTCCCCTTTTTTGTGTGGAATATACAGGGTAATTTGTTTAATTCTAGCTCTTTTTCCTGCCCAAATGAATTTATCTATGTGCATTTGAAGATTTTTTAAGTCTGCTCGTGAAAGTGGGATGGGGAGGGTTTGGAATAGATATAGAAAACGTGGAAGTAAGTTCATTTTGATCGCTGCCAGTCTTCCCAGCCATGAGATGGATAATTGTTGCCATGTTTGCAGGTCTCTCAGGGCCTGGTCGATTAGTGGGGGGTAGTTTAGTCTGTATGTAGAGTGTAGGTCCGCGGGTAGGTCGATTCCTAGGTAATGAATACTATGTGTTTGGAAGCGGAATGGGTAGGTTTGTTGCAGTAGTGTTCGTGCGTGGGGTGGGATCTGTATTGTCAGGGCTTCTGTTTTCTCTATATTGAGTTTATATCCTGAGATTTTTGCGTATTCGTCTAACAAGTCTAGCAGAGGGGGTAGTGACGTTGCTGGGTCGGTCAAGGTTAGAAGCAAGTCGTCCGCATATGCCGCCACTTTGTATTCCTCTCGTCTTATTTTTATGCCTTGTATTGCGGATCTTTTGTAATAGGGGTTCGAGGGAGAGGGCAAAGAGGAGGAGGGGCAGGGGGCATCCCTGTCGAGTACCGTTATGTATTTGGAATAGGGTTTGGTGAGCGTTTGGTATTGGTAGCCGTGCTGTTGGGGTGGTGTAGAGGGTGTGGATTGCTTGTAGTAGAGCCCTGGGGAAGCCGAACCTCGTCAGGCAGCGAACAAGTATGGCCAGAGGATCCTGTCAAATGCCTTTTCGGCGTCTAGGGATAGTAATAGCGTTGGGATCCGTCTGTGGGTGGCTGTCCATATTAGGTCGTAGGTGCGTCTCGTGTTGTTGTAGGCTTATCTGTTGGGTATAAAGCCCACTTGGTCCGGGTGGATCAGTTTTGGGAGGAAGTGCTTAAGTCTGTTCGCAATAAGTTTGGTAAATAATTTAACGTCTACATTTAGGAGTGAGATGGGGCGATAGTGTCCCTGGTCTTGTAGGGATTTGTTCGGTTTTGGTATTAGGCTAATATTAGCTTGGAGCATTTCCGATGGGAGCGGTTCTCCTTTGAGGATTGATGTGAATAGCTCACTAAGGTATGGGAGTAAGGTTGCGGAGTACGTTTTATAGTATGGTCCTGAGTAGTCGTCGGGGCCCGGGCATTTGTTGGTTTGGAGAGCCTTAATCGTCTCTGCCACCTCCTCTATTGTAACGTCTGCTGCTAGGGATTCTCTTGCTTTGTCAGTGAGTTACGGTAGAGGTATGCTTTGCAAATAGCGTGCTATGGCTTCCTCTGTGGCGTTTGCGTTGTGCCGAGATTGGGGGTCATGGTCGTATAGGGAGGTATAGAATTGGGTGAAGGTTTCTGCTATCTGTTCGGGTAGGTATTGTGTTTGGCCGTCTGGGGATTTAATCGAGGCTTACCGGTTATGTTGCATTTTCTTTTTAAGTCTGTTGCCAAGAGGGAGTCTGCTTTATTAGATTTCTCATAAAAAATCTGCCTTGTCCATAGCAGTGCTTTTTTCGAGTCTTGGGCCATGAATTCATATATGGCTTGTTTGTGTACCTGTATCTGTTGTTGTAAGTCGGGGTGGGGTTTTGTTTGTGCGCGTCTTGCGTCTTGCGGAGTTCGGTGAGGTGGTGGTTTAGTCGGGAAAGTTTCTCTTTTTTTGTGAGCGGAGGCCGCCGAAGTAAGGCTGCCTCTGATGACTGCCTTATGCGCCGCCCAGAGCATGCCTGCCGAGGGTACTGAGCCTTTATTGGTTTTAAAGAAGTCCTGTATGGCTTCATTGATTGTGTTTTTGATGTGTGGGACGTGGAGTAATGTTGGGTTTAGGCGCCAAGCCCATTGTCTGGTCGTATTTGGGAGCATTATAGTTATAGTAATGTCTGCGTGGTCCGACCACGTGATTTGTCCTATCTCTGTCCTGTCAGTGTGTTGCATTAGGGATGGGGAGGTCAGGAAAATGTCAATGCGTGAGTAGGACTTACGTGGGTGGGAAAAGAATGTAAAGTCCGTTGTCAGTGGGTGTTGTGTTCTCCACATGTCCACTAGGTTCGTGTTTGTTAAGAAAGAGTGGAATAGTTTGTCTGTTTTTACCTCGGGTGGGGGTAGCTGTCCCCGGTGTTGCGTTCTGCTTCTGTCATCGCGTTAAAGTCTCCCCCCACCAGGGGAATAGAGCCAGGTGGGGCTGCAGGGCCGTCCAGAAATGTGCATTCGGTACCGTTGGGGCATATACCGACGTGATTGCATATTTATTCGGGCCTAGGTGTCCCGTTACAGTAAGGAACCGTCCCTGAGGGTCTGAGGCGGCATTAGTAAATTGTATGGGACAGGTTTTGCGAATGAGGATGGCTACCCCGTTATGTTTCCCTTGGCGTGAGTTTACCTGGTGGCTCTCTGTGTAGTATCTGTTACGTAGTGGGGAGGGCCTGCATTGCTCAAAGTGCGTCTCCTGTAGAAGGAGGACGTCTGCCTTAGTTCTGGTGGCCCATCTGAGGACTCGTGCCTCTTGTTCGGGTTGTTCAGGCCCTTGCAATTTATCGAGAAACATGTTAGCGTGGCGGTTGGCATTGTGTCACTGTTACTATTGCACTCGGCGTGCGGTGTGGGGGGGGGCAGGGAGGGGGTGTTAGGGTCGGGTCTGCGCTGGGGGGGGTGGGGTCGCGGGAGTGTAACTGCAAAGGCTTGGTCTTACGAAGTGCGTGCCAAGCCTGGAGGGCGGGGGGGGGGGGTAATGTAGGGGTTGTGGATATGGTTCGATTCACCCTTGTGAGGGGTGGTTCGCGTGTGATGTGTGTGAGGGGTGAGAAGAGGAGGGATGGTCACGTCCACTTCTCCTCCCCCCCCGTGATGTGTTACCTTGTGTACCTGGTGTTTTGTCCTATGTACCTCGGCTCTCTGTCGAGGGCTTGTGGGGTTCCAGTCTGGGCGTGCCGGTAACTATATACATGGAAACAAGAAAGGGGAAAAAATAATACCCAACGTGTTTAGAATGACTGTATAGATGTGCAGAGTTTCTCTCAAAGGGAGGAAGTACTCCCTTGCCTCCTCAGGTGTTGTCTAGTGGTCTCCTGTCTTTTGCTCTGTCCGTGCAGGAGGGGGTTCCCATTTGGGGGGTGGGCCGGCCAAAATGGGGCCTATTGTTGCCTAATCTGTCTTTAGGGGGGTCCCCGGTGGGGTGCAGTGCCTCCTTACCCGGTCACGGGGGGCTATTGAACCTCATCATCCGTCTCCCCGTAAGGCCCTCTTGACCCTTCTGATAATTAACTCGCCCCTCCTTCCGGGGTGCCTGCTTAGGTCCTGGCTTATCTCTGCCCCCTCCCTCCCGCCCCCCCTCCCCATCCCCCCTGGTCCCGTCTATTACTCCCCCATTGAACAAAAGCGATTATGCATGTGTTTTTTTTTTTGTTTGTTTTTTTATAAAGGGGGGAAGATTATATAACTTCAGTGAAGCTGAAGGATCCACTGTATAGTTAGGTGCTCCAGGGGGGTACAGCGTATCTGGTTAGGACGCATATTCGTTTTCAATTAATCCAGGGGATGGGGGTCCCCATGGGGTTTGTAGGCGATGGTTCAGGTCCCCCCCCCCCCTTTTTTTTAAACAAAAAAAAAAGTAAACATAAGCCAGGGGGAATCAGTCCCATCCCTTTTCCACACATGTCACAGTTTTTTTTTTTTTTTAAACGGTATAAGACAGGAGGTTTAAATTGCCAGTACATTAAAACATTATAAAGCATAATAAAAGTGTTCTACAATAAAAAAGGATATCAACGTGAGCCATATGACGTAATGGCGGTAAAAGTGTCCTGGGAGTGAGAGTCTCTGCTACGGTCGTGGCAGGAGCTTAGGGCCGCTGTGGGCTGCCGTCTTGTAGTCTTGGAGGTGCCCTTTTTCTCAGCGTTCGTCGAGGTGAGTGGCTGGTGGGTTCCTGTTTTCCCTGGGAGCTTCCCCTGGGGCCAGATGGTCTGTTCGGTTGTAGAGGTAGAAGCGTGAGGCCTAGGGATTCTGTGAAGGGGATCGTCTCTGCTGCGTTCAACAGTATGTGTGTCTGGTTTTCTCTGCGGACCAGTAACTTGAAGGGATGTCCCCACATGTACCGTATGCCGTGGTGGTTAAGGGTGTTTGTCAGTTGCCGCAGATCCCTCCTTTTCTTAAGGGTCGTAGGCGCCAAATCCTGAAAAAGGGCTCTGGTGTGTTGCTGGAAGGTTGGGGGGGTTTGTCTTGCTTGTTGGACCAGTTGCTCCTTAATGGGGAAACGGTGCATCTGCACTATTACATCCCTGGGGGTGTCTGGATTCAGTGCCAGAGGTCTAAGCGCTCTGTGTGCTCTATCCATTGCGAGGTCTTGCAGTGAGGCCTCTGGCAGTAACTTTTTAAATAGGTCAGTGAGGGAGGCCTGTAGTTGGTCGTTGGTTACTGTTTCTGACAAGCCTCTCACCCTGATATTATTTCTCCTGGACCTATTATTAAGGTCTTCTATCTCTTCCTCTAGTGCTGCAAGTTTGCCATGTAGGTAAGTAATATCTTGGGAGTGGGAAGAGGTGGTTTCTGCCAGTTTGGTAAGTTTGGTCTCTGCAGGTTCTGTGGGGTGTGACAGGGCCTCCAGATCATTTTTAAGTGACTGGATTTGGCGGTTCAGTTCTGCCTTAGTGTGTGCCTTAATTTCTGCAGTGGCTTCTTGCAGTAGATTTTGTAAGTCCCCTTTCGTTAGAGGGGAGTCTGCTGTGGCCGGGTACCTACTTTGTCCTGTTTCTATTTCGGAACCCTCCATGTCTGAGCGGCAAGATGGCGGTTTTGGCGCGCTCTGCGGGCGGAATATCGATGCCACTGAAGGGATTTTCTCGTTCTTCCTCTTCCATGGGGGAGGGAGTGCCCGGGTCTGTGGAGGCTAGATTGCCTTTTTTTCGGGTGTTTCGTGCCCGCGGTAGCTGATGGTGGCGGATTGCGATCACGGGGGAGAGAGAGCCGCCGGACTAAGCGTCCATCTTCTATCGCGGTCAGGCTCCGCCCCCCAAGAAATCAATATTTTAAACATCAAATAGAACAACTTTGCTATTTTAGAGGTGTCTTCTGAGGAGAGCAAACACCTCTGCTTCTCATGCCTCCCCTGTGCTACGGTACTCTGTGATGTTAATGGCTCTTTAGTGCATGCTGGGAGACAACAGCTCCCACAATACAGCTTGTGGTGTGAGGGCATACTGGGGACATCACAGTAGTATTCCCTCTGCTCCCTGATCTCAATTTCCTTTATATGGCTGCTCCTTTTATGGTGTGGCATGTCCCTGGAGCTCCGTTGGTGGTAACTGCTGATGTCTGCTCCGGCTCCCAAGCTTTTAGGGACCTCTTCCTCCTTGCCACAGCAATCAGAAGTGGATCGGCGGGAGGAAGGCAAGGATTGTGTGTGGGCTATGGCACACTGAAATGCGGCAGGAGCCATCTTAACTTAGGCCTGCACACAAGTGTTTTTTTTAACCCCTGCAGTGACATTCTGTGTATAAAACGACCCTCAATTTTAGACTAAAAAATTTAGAAAAAAACAGTCTTATTCATGGAAATATACAGTAATACGTATTTTTAGTGCATTTTCTAAGGTCATCTTCAGACGCTTAGAAATGCTGCTTATCTTATAAACGGTGTTTCTGATCAAAAGCTAATTATTTAAAATGGCCACACTAATACAGCAAAGGTAAGCAAGGCGGTGCACTGAGTTTAAGTAATTTCTTATACATAAATCCTACACATGTATACACTCTATAAGGCTATAATGACTGTAATCTTTTATTTTCAATAAGAAAAAAAAATCAATTTTACTTTAATTAAGTTGATTGTGTTTCCGACAGCAGAATAATGAGCGTAATCATTTTCTACATTTTTCTATGTCTATGCTTGTTTTTCTTAAATATGGAGTGTATTAACCTTTGCACATATTTTATGGCTGTATTCTTTGGTAAGCAAGCTACTAGCTGATATTTTTCCTTGCAGAGTATGAGTCTGTTAACCAGGATATCTCAGAGCTACAGTGGCATATCACATGTAAAAAACAAGACCTAGAACATGCGTTGAGCAAAGCTTGCAAGACAGAGACAGAGAATGCAAAAATACAGGAGGAAATTGACTTTATTAAGAAACACAGCCCCCTGCTGGAAGAAAAGCTCAATCACGAGTGTGATGTCATGGCTAAAATAAAGCAGGCACAGGAAGAGGTAAGTCCTGTCCTTTCTGCAATAGTTGAGCAAGATTTTGTGTTTTAGTATGCAAAAAAAGGTAAAATAATTTAAAGAGATAGCTACATTAAAATCATATATATTTAATTAAAGGGACACTATAGTCATCAAACAACTAAAACTGTTTTGCTGTATAGATCATAAATAAATAAAATATCCATGCAGTTTCACTGCTCAATTTCCTGCCATTAGGAGTTAAATCACTTTGTTTATACAGCCCTAGTCAAACTTCTGTGCTCTAACTTGCACAGCCTTCCTAAACACTTCCTTTAAAGATAATATAAAATGGTGAGAGCACTCTTAATACATTAAAATTACCAACGCTTCATAGGGAATATTCCTAAAAAATGAGATAAAAAGACCATAGGGTAATATAGTTACAACTAATATAAAACACCTAATTATTGGTCAAACTCACATATATGTGAGTCACTTAAAAGCTGACTCAGACTGGAAAGCGGAGAAGAGCATCTATATTGGTGGATATCTGTTAGGATTCAGGATACTTTCTGTAGTGCCAGACGGTAATCTCTCCAAAGGACCCAGGATGCAGGATCAATTCGAAAATAATTTATTCAGACACAAAACACAAATAAAATCAAACAGATTAAGTCCAACCAAGAATATCCCCACCTGACGTGCGTTAGGAATAGGAATAATCCCTATGAAGCTTTGGTAATTTTAATGTATTAAGAGTGCTCTCACCATTCTATATTATATTTTACTTGTATTTCACTTGTATGTGTGTGGAGTGGTGCACATAGGTGATAGCAGCACCAGATTTTTCACTTCTCCCAACATTTTGTTTTATTGTATTATACTTCCTTTAAAGAGTCATCTAATGTTTACACAACTTTTATTGTAAATTCTGTTTATCTTATAATTTATTATCTCCTGCTCTGTTAATAGTTTGCTAGACCCTGTAGGAGTCTCCTGTGTGTGATTAAAGTTAAATTTACAGATCAGGAGATAAAAAACGTTTAAAGTATATTACATTTGATTGAAATGGAAATATCTTTTTTAATGCAGGCTTTGTCAGTCACAGCCAGGGGAGATGTGGCTATGGCTGCATAAACAGAAACAAAAGTGATTTAACTCCTAAATGGCAGAAAATTGAGCAGTTAAACTTGTGGCATGATCTATACACCAAAACTACGTTTAAAAAAAAAAGTTATTTTGGTAACTATAATGTCCCTTTAAGCATATTTGTTGAATCGATACGTATTATTGTTGGCAATAAAAATATGTATCATTTCAAAATATCAGTTTTCAGTGCAGAACTTTTTAATTTACATTTCCTGAAAATTTGATATTTTTTTTAAAAGGTTCATGGACGCTGTAGTTTGTCAACAGCTGGGAAAAAATAACACTTCTTGAAAAATCTTGTAGTTAAAGTCTTACTGCAGAGATGATGTTGGGCAGAACAATAACACATTCCTGAAATTGGATTGCAAAATCTTAGATCAAGCAATAATTCTTTATCTTGTTGCATTTAAGGCATCAGCATTACTGACGGAAGCTGAACTTACCTGTAAAGCTTCAGAGCTAAAATTTGAAGAAGGTGTTGCAGCAGCCAATCAAGAAAGGATGATAATGGCTACACAACTGGGTCAGATGAAAACAACCCTCCAATCCTGCAAGTAAGCGTACAATGGATAACCAGGGTGTAATTTTCTTATCATTGAGTTATGATTAGTTGACATTGCAAAACTGAGGTCCACATGCCATTTAAATCATTATACATTGGTCTTACTTTTTGCCACTTTTACACCAAACTTTATCACTGTAGTTATTTGTGAACTACATCTCTCTAAAGAACAGCTCAGCATAATGAGAGATGTAGTTCTCAAAAATCTTCAGTCTACATACATCTTGTGATTTATGGAGGATCCTGCAAGACTATAGGATACTCCATAGACAGAATCAATTCCCTGCAGCAGTTGCTGGTGACGCTCAGTGTCAAGAAGTGACAAGCAGAGGAAAAATACTGAGACAAAGTAGTTCGTACTTTGTCTCAGAATATCTTTTGGCTGGGTTGAAATTCCAATACAATCAATTTGAGTATTTCATAAAGAGGAGGGGGGGGGGTTAAAATGCTACTTTAATGACAAACCAATATAGATAGCACCCCGAACAACATTAATGACAAGCCAATATAGATGGTGCCCCGAACAACATTAATGACAAACCAATATAGATAGCTCCCTGAACAACATTAATGACAAACCAATATAGATAGCTCCCCGAACAACATTAATGACAAGCCAATATAGATGGTGCCCCGAACAACATTAATGACAAACCAATATAGATAGCTCCCTGAACAACATTAATGACAAACCAATATAGATAGCTCCCCGAACAACATTAATGACAAACTAATATAGATAGCTCCCCGAACAACATTAATGACAAACTAATATAGATAGCGCCCCGAACAACATTAATGACAAACCAATATAGATAGCTCCCCGAACAACATTAATGACAAACCAATATAGGTAGCTCCCCGAACAACATTAATGACAAACCAATATAGGTAGTGCCCCGAACAACATTAATGACAAACCAATATAGATAGCGCCCCGAACAACATTAATGACAAACCAATGTAGATAGCGCCCCGAACAACATTAATGACAAACCAATATAGATAGCGCCCCGAACAACATTAATGACAAACCAATATAGATAGCGCCCCGAACAACATTAATGACAAACCAATATTGATAGCGCCCCGAACAACATTAATGACAAACCAATATTGATAGCACCCCGAACAACATTAATGACAAACCAATACAGATAGCGCCCTGAACAACATTAATGACAAACCAATATAGATAGCTCCCCGAACAACATTAATGACAAACCAATATAGATAGCTCCCCGAACAACATTAATGACAAACCAATATAGGTAGCGCCCCGAACAACATTAATGACAAACCAATATAGATAGCGCCCCGAACAACATTAATGACAAACCAATATTGATAGCACCCCGAACAACATTAATGACAAACCAATACAGATAGCGCCCTGAACAACATTAATGACAAACCAATATAGGTAGCGCCCCGAACAACATTAATGACAAACCAATGTAGATAGCGCCCCGAACAACATTAATGACAAACCAATATAGATAGCGCCCCGGACAACATTAATGACAAACCAATATAGATAGCGCCCCGAACAACATTAATGACAAACCAATATTGATAGCACCCCGAACAACATTAATGACAAACCAATACAGATAGCGCCCTGAACAACATTAATGACAAACCAATATAGATAGCGCCCCGAACAACATTAATGACAAACCAATATAGATAGCGCCCCGGACAACATTAATGACAAACCAATATAGATAGCGCCCCGAACAACATTAATGACAAACCAATATAGATAGCGCCCCGAACAACATTAATGACAAACCAATATTGATAGCACCCCGAACAACATTAATGACAAACCAATACAGATAGCGCCCCAAACAACATTAATGACAAACCAATATTGATAGCACCCCGAACAACATTAATGACAAACGAATATAGATAGCGCCCCGAACAACATTAATGACAAACGAATATAGATAGCGCCCCGAACAACATTAATGACAAACCAATATAGATAGCGCCCCGAACAACATTAATGACAAACCAATATAGAAAGCGCCCCGAACAACATTAATGACAAACCAATATAGATAGCGCCCCGAACAACATTAATGACAAACCAATATAGATAGCGCCCCGAACAACATTAATGACAAACCAATATAGATAGCGCCCCGAACAACATTAATGACAAACCAATATAGATTGCTCTCAGAATACTTTTTTGGTGGATACTACCCTTTCCCACACACTTATTTGTTTTGCGGAGTCTTTTATTTTCCACTATATAAATTCCATTTTCCAGCAGAAATGTTAATACAGTAGCACTAGAAATAAAAATTTTAACCAAAGTTGCCTTCTCCTAAACATGGAAAAAACTTGCTAAGCAAAAGAAAAGGACATAAAAATACACAACAAAAAACTTCATTATATTAAAACAAAGTTAAAGTGGAGCAAATAAGTTTAGATCTGATTCATATGCAATGATGTCCCTTATGTATACAGAAATAGTGATTCATAACTTCTAAGCACATTGCATCAGCTAATCCTCAATTCACCATATTCTTTCAAATTAGCTACTCTAATAGCTGCGCTTAATGATTCACACACCATTTCAATTTGAGAATACGAGAATCACATTTTTTCAGAATCCTGTACTTTTGCCAGCATTATTTAGGATTCACACTACAGGTGTCAAGTATGTAGTCACTAGTAACTTTAAAATAAAGCTTTAACATGCAACAAATGATTATTCTCTAAACCGAGAACTGTCAGTATGATTAACCAGGCATTTTCTTTTTATTTTAGACCAAAATATGAGAATTGGAGAGAAACTCCAGATCTCATATTTTGGTCTAAAATAGAAAGAAAAAAACTCCTGTCAACGCTTGGCTACTATAGCCTAAAATTTGCAGTTCTGTAATCAAATCCCAATATTTTTCTTTTTAATGAATAACTCGCTGAGTGTCCAAATGTCTCTCTTAAAACTTCCTCAATGTGTTTTTTTTTTTAGGAAGTTTTAAGAGAGATGTGACGCTTCATTAGTAGTTGTGCAAAGTCTAACAAAAGCTCCATCTATATGAAACATTTATGAGTTCTGATTACACATACCAAGAGATCCCTGTTATCCCAGATAATCACATTTTCAGCACTTTTACTCATCTAAAAAAAAACCTTCCAAAGCCGGAAAGATAACATACTGATTATATTTTTTTTGTTAGATAAAAGTTCAGTCGCTGCTGAAAGGTGGCATTTGGCTACAGCTGGCATGGAGTATTATATTACTTTTGGCCAATCATGCACAGCACCAATTGAATTGCTTCATGTTGCTTTTTTCTTTAAAACAGAGATAACTTATGCCGTGCACAAACTGTGTTTGCTGAAGACAATGCCCTCATTTTAAACATCGAGAAACAGATTGCAGATGGTAAAAAAATATGTACTGAGGTACAGAATGAAAAGCGGCAGGCCAAAGAAACTGAAGATTCATGGAACCGTCAGGTGAGCCGTATGATCGTATTAGCCTTCCACTCATTTTTATTTGTTTATTTTTTTGGTGATCCATTTATCCCTGATTTTACTGACTAAAACAGATACAAGATAGTGCACATTTAGTGAGATCACAACACATTTATATCTTAAAGATATTCCTGCCTGAAGATACCTTCCTTCTTTTTTCTGATATTTTTAAGAAATTGACAATGTGGCTGTGCATCACATAATTTGTGACATGCAGGTACATAGAACTTGTGGGATGTCGCCTTGTAAAACTGGGGTTAGATGGCTCTGTGTGCCTCTCATATTTCAAACTTAGTTGTAGTCTTTACTGCTATGCCTGAGGCAGTTGACAAAGCAGCAGACGACTAAGTAAATCAAGAAAATACACAAATCACTTTTTTATCTACACATGGACTAACAATTTCCCTAGCACAATGTATAGTTAATCTCTACTCCCTTACCAAGCCAAGTGATACTATGTTTGACACAGCTATATTTTACGGTCTTGTGTTTCACTGTGCTTTAAGGAAAATTAGAATGTACCATTCACTCATATTATACCACCTGCTAGGGTATGTCAAAGTAAATCAAATAAAGGTAAATCTTATGGAACAATACTTACATATGGAAAATATAAATACTTTGTACACTACTATACACAGCTCTTTGCATCTGTAGTAATGTTTATAACTATATGTTCATTCTGTGAACAATATAGGCGTGTAAAATATGTGAATAAGTGGCCAACATCAACTAAGTATTAATGAACATACCTGGGAAAGCAGTTCAGTATCTTGGAGCTCTCTCTGTTTTTCCATGATGGTACAAATGAAAAGTACAGAGAGAAACAAGACAAACTAATTCCTAAACTAAATCCTAATTGTGTGCATGATTTCCAAAACAATCTGTAAGAATGCTATCGTTTAGGGGAGAATTGAGAACCACTTTGGTAGTGGGCAGTATTAGCCACCACCCCTGCAACTGCTGGTCCACACACTGCCCAAAGGAATAGCCAAGCAGCTGTCAAAGCCAGATCTTCTAGGATATATCTGGAAAGTTCACAGGTGAAGTAGAGGGCTTGATTTACATGGTTGCTGGATGCCACTTAATTTGTCAGTAAATTGTATATAATACTTTGTAAATATTATAATAATTAATTTTTCTCATCCTGCTGGCGATGTTTCAACTAACAATTTGAAAATATTGGGATGGGATCATAAATGAAACTTTCAGTATCAAACCTACCAATGCATGAACATTTGTACGAGAGAAACATATTGGTCCAATGATACCTTGATATCTTCAGAATAATGATGGTATAGCCAGGTCTTTACCATTACCTGAATGTACCATTACTGGGCCACTTTATGTTGGCTCCCTTTGCAGTTCTATTTGGTGAGTGCTAGACTACCCTGTTGGGTATTCCCTTGCATAAGTGGAATATTTAGCCAGGCTTGCATCTAGAGTGGAAAGTTGCCACTAAGAAAACTGTAAATTAAAAATTGTCAGGGAACACAGCAATCAACTTAAAACAGCATCATAATTGTAGTGCAGACTCATCCATGACTTTTCATTGGTTTCTGTATGTGTTTTGAAAACTTTATAAAAACATATTAAAGCTAGTATATAAATTAAATGGGAGGAGTCAATGATCTTTTACATCTAAGCAATGTTTCCACAAAATGCTTGAGTTGGCACATTTTGAAAAATAATTATTCCAAATATCGCTATAAGTGATATCCATTACTAAGAAAATGACAAATCTTGGTCAAAAACACTGAAGAGTATAAACATCTTGTTATTGACAAGTTGCTATATTATGTCCCTGATTTACGAAAGAGTGTCTGTACTGATGATACAGTTGAAATGGTAATGGTAATTCTGGTTAAAAATAAAGGAGCAAATGTCTGAAGACGTTTGATTTACACGTATAGCTCAACGAAATTAACTTCCTCTCAAGCATTAAATTTAAGTTTTGGATTGATAATTTCACATTAGCTACAAATAAAATTGAATTCTGTTCAGCATTTTTACAGACTTGTTGAAATCATATAATAACTTTTAAAATAAGAAGCACCATGCTTAATTGAGTCTCTTCTCTCATTCTGTGATAGATACAGGTGGGGAACATAACTTGATGATATTTGTTCTTAACACAATAGAATACTTTATAACCTTTAACCCCTTCAGGACGGAGTCAATAGTGCACGTTCTGATCAAAACAAAATGTAAACAAAAACTGGAATTTGCGCTATATGTCTGTTCAACCGTAGTTCCCCTCTTTCAAATTATATGCACCCACACTTATTATATATAATTTTGTTCAGGAGAAACAGGGCTTTAATCTATCATTAACTATTCATATATGGAACATAATTTATTATGAATAAAATAAAAAAAAAGGTGAGAAAATAAGATTTTTTTTAAAATTTGTATTTCCGTCTGCCATTTTAGCTGTGAATGTCATAATACTGTTAGGTTTTACTGCAAAAAAATGTGCATATTTGTAATCAGCGATGTCTCACGAGTACAACAGTACCCCCCATTAACAGGTTTTATGGTGTTTTGGAAAGTTACAGGGTCAAATATAGAACGTTCCATTTTCAAATTGAAATTTTCCAGATTAGTAATGTTACCTTTGAGACGGTGTGGTAGCCCAGGAAAGAGAATTACCCCCATAATGGCATACCATTTGAAAAATTAGACAAGCCAAGGTATTGAAAGTGGGGTATGTTTAGTCTTTTTTAGTAGCCACTTAGTCACAAACACTGGCCAAAATTAGCGTTCATATTTGTTTTTGTGTGAAAAAAGCAAAAAACTAATATTTGGCCAGTGTTTGTGACTAAGTGGCTACTAAGAAAGACTGGACATACCCCACTTGCAATACCTCGGGTTGTCTACTTTTGCAAATGGTATGCCATCATGGGTGTAATTCTCATTCCTGGGCTACCATACGCTCTCAAAGGCAACATAACCAATCTGGCAAATTTCAATGTGAAAAAAATGAAATGCAAGCCTTATATGTGACTCTCTAACTTTCCAAAACACCATAAAACCTGTACATGGGGGGTACTGTTATTCTCGGGAGACTTCACTAAACACAAATATTAGTGTTTTAAAACCGTAAAACATATTACAACAATAATATAGACCATAAAAGTGCCGTTCGCTTGTAAAAAATGTGAAAAACGTCACTTTTACTTAAAATATCATTGTTGTAATACAATTTACCAGTTTGAAACACTAATATTTGAGTTCAGTGAAGTCTCCCGAGTAAAACAGTACCCCCTATGTACAGGTTTTATGGTGTCTTGGAGAGTTACAGGGTCAAATATAGTGCTTGCGAATTAAATTCTCTGCACTTTCTCCCTGTGTTGTCAGGCATGTCAATCAAATTTTAATTAATCAAATCACATAATTACGTTAAAAGATTATTTAAATATACACGTAGAATTTTAATATATATGCATTTATAGGTATTTAAATTCTACGTGTATACTAATGTAATCTTTTCTGTAATTATATGTATTTATCTATATATATATATTTGCGGTTATTTGTATTTTATACAATGATAGATATATATAGAATGTCATTCTAAGTGTATTTTGTTACCGATATATATATATTAATAACAAAATACAGTTAGAATGAAATTACATATGCATATATAATTTATATTAAATTTTGTTTCAATATTTTATTTATTTATTTTATTATTTTATTTATTTATTATTTTAATTATACGTATTTATATATAATATATATATGTACATCTATTATATATATAATATATATACATATTATATATATGTAACGTCATTCTAAGTGTATTTTAATATTAATTTATATACTTATATTAATATTAAAATACACGTTGCATGACGTTACATATATATAATATGTATATATATTATATATATAATATATATACATATTATATATATATTAAAATATATTTAATTTATTTTTAAACATGTTTATTTTATTTTTTTTACACCTCCTACCAGCAGGGGGACTGTCTGATATTTCAAACAGTCCCCCTGCTGGCAGATCCATAGCCAGCTATAGGGGGCCATGTGATCGCTCTTTGAGAGCGATCACATGGCCCCCGGGGGCCTCATTTGCCGGAGGGGGGCTGCCTGGGCTCTCAGGCAGCCCCCCAGAAGAGGATCGCGGCGGAGGTGAGTAGTTGCTGGCTCCTGGGGGCTTAAACCGTTACGGCGTTCCATGCCGCCGCAACGGCTTTAAAGCCCATTTAAAGCGCGACGGCATGGAACGCCGTAACGGCGTTAAGGGGTTAAGAAAGACCTTTCATACTTATCGAAATGTAATCAGCTGAATTGAGAAGAAATAGAAGTTGGTCTTGTGTACAAGAGGTGTAGGTGTAAACATAATTTTCCAGGTATCATATACAGGGCAAGGAGTACAAAGACAAGTGTGTCTTGCCTACAGTCAAGCATGTTGGTGGAAGTGTCATGGGCCTGCATGAGTGCTGCCTGCACTGGGGAGCTACAGTTCATTGAGTAAACGATGAATGCCAACATGTACTGTGACATACTGAAGCAGAGCATGATCCCCTCCCTTCGTAGACTGGGCCGCGGGGCAGTATTCCAACATGATAACGACCTCAAACACACCTCCAAATCGACCACTGCCTTGCTAAAGAAGCTGAAGGTAAAGGTGATGGACTGGCCAAGCATGTCTCCAGACCTAAACCCTATTGAGCATATGTGGGGCATCCTCAAGTGGAAGGTGGGGGAGCGCAAGGTCTCAAATACCCACCAGCTCTGTGATGTCATCATGGAGGAGTGGAAGAGGACTCCAGGGGCAGTGGTTAGTGACGCTCTGGTGAACTCCATGGCCATGAGGATTAAGGAATTGCTGAAAAATAATTGTGGCCACACAAAATATTGACACTTTGAGCCCAATTTGGACATTTCCACTTAGGGGTGTACTCACTTTTGTTGCCAATAGTTTAGACATTAATGGCTGTGTGTTGAGTTATTTTGTTACAGGCTGTACACCTACTACTTTACATTGAAGCAGTGTCATTTCTTCAGTGTTGTCACATGAAAAGATAAATATATGTATAAAATATTTACAAAAATGTGAGGGGTGTACTCACTTTTGTGAGATACTCTGTGTGTATATATATATATATCCCCATTGCAGCTATTTTGTCCTAAATTGTACACTTTCCTTGTTAATTGTTAATTCCTGACAATTTGTGGTTTAGTGATTAACCCTTACAGTAAAGTGCTGCGTATAATAAAACACAAATTAAACACAAATGTCCCTGATAGCCCACAACTCAATGCTATTGTAATGATACAGAATTCACGTACTATACCTTCTTAATGAAACATCTAATAGGTATTCATGTATTGTTTATACAACTCTCTCTCGTGTGATATAAGATGTGTTCTGTTTCACAAACAAGCTGTACAGAATTTTTCAAGATTTCCACCTGTAAGAGTACGGCGTGGATCAGTCCTACTGAAGGCTGTTTCAAACTTTTTCTTAGTAGATATTGATCCAGATAATGATTTTATTTCTCAGTTCTTACACATTTTTCAATTATATGTTTTTTTTATACTTTTGCAGGTTTTTTTTATACAGTAGGTACAATTACCATTACATGACCACCAGTGGCGTACACACAACCCATGGGGCCCCGGTGCGAAAACTGATCTGTGGGCCCCCCCCCCCCCCCCCGCTTACTCTGCGCGGGCTGGGGCCGCAACACATGGCGGGCGGGCGACCCGTGCGACCGCGGTATGTACGCCAGTGCATGCATAAACACATACACTTAAAGGACCACTACAGACACCCAGATCAAATCAGCTCAATTAAGTGGTCTGGGTGCCAGGTCTCTCTAGTTTTAACCCTGCAGCTGAAAACAGCAGTTTCAGAGAAACTGCTATGTTTCACTGAGGGTTAATCCATCTCTAGTGGCTGTCTCATTGACAGCCGCTAGAGGATTTTCTGCGATTCTCACTGTGAAAATCACAGTGAGAAGACGCTGAACGTCCATAGGAAAGCATTGAGTAATGCTTTCCTATATGGGCGGTTTGAATGCGCGCGTGGCTCTTGCCACGCATGTGCATTCGGAGCTGAGAGGCGGATCGGGACGGAGAGATCCCCAGCGCCAAGGGAGCCCGGCGCTGGAGAAAGGTAAGTGCTTTAGACACACACACACACACTCTCATGAACAGACGCACACATTTACTGACAGACACACACTCAGTGACAGACGCACACAAACATACTCAGTAACAGACACACACACTAACACTAACACACTCTAAAACTAACACACTCACTAACACAATCACTCACACTAACACACTCACTAACACAATCACTCACACTAACACACTCACTAACACACACTCACTAACACACACTCACTAACACACACTCACTCACACTCACTCACTAACACACTCACTCACTAACACAAAGTAACACTAACACACTCACTAACACACACTAACACAATCACTCACACTAACACACTCACACTAACACACTCACACTAACACACTCACACTAACACTAACACACTACCACTAACACACTACCACTAACACACTACCACTAACACACTCACACTAACACACTCACACTAACACACTCACACTAACACACTCACACTAACACACTCTCTCACTAACACACTCTCTCACTAACACACACTAACACAAACTAACACTAACACACTCACTAACTAACACACTCACTAACACACTCACTAACACTAACACACTCACTCACTAACACACTCACTAACACTAACACACTCACATTAACACACTCACTAACACTAACACACTAACACACTCACTAAACACACACACACGTTTTTTCTGTTTTTTTTTTTTTTATTTAATCCCCCCAGCCTCCTTACCTGTGTGAGAGCTGGGGGGATTCCCTGGGGTCCAGTGGTGTTGCTGGTCACCCGGCTGGCGGGCGCGCGAGGGAGCACTGTCCCCTGGGTGCTCCCTCTTCAGCTCCCTCGCGCGCCGCGTACTGATGCCGGAGCCGGAAGATGACGTCATCTTCCGGCTCCGGTTTCAGTGCGGTGCGCGAGGGAGCTGAAGAGGGAGCACCCAGGGGACAGTGCTCCCTCGCGCGCCCGCCAGCCGGGTGACAGCAGGGCCAGCCTCGGGGGGCCCGGAGGTGGCCGGCTCCTGGGCCCCCCCAGCAGAAGAGGCTGGCCCTGTGGGTACATACCGGGTCGCAGGGGCGGCCGGGCCCCCTGGTGGGCCGGGCCCGGTCGCAGCCGCGACCCCTGCGACCCTGGTATGTACGCCACTGATGACCACTTATAGGGGCACCTGCATGAAGTGAACCTCTTATCTTTTTTTTTTAAATTTAGCTAGTTATTATTTTCCTGCCTAGTATCCAAAAATTATTATTTTTTGCCCACCTTCAATATGCGTTTCTCTTTTTTCTCTCCTTACTCCATAATGGACTTTGCGAGGCCTTAGGCGAAACTAAAAAACCCCAAAATACATTTAAACACACAAAACCCCCACAAAAGTTACATCCCCTTATAGCCCCGACCTGGGTGATCACCATATCCAAAAATCACCAAGATCGGTTCAGGAGTTCAGGAATTTCCTGGAAATCATAGTTTGACTGACCGCACACATGGTCACGTGCCTAAAACAGTTCCAGAGAATCAGGGCCATAGTCCTAGAGCAAGAGGCTGGCAAACAGTCCCCTCTAAGAACCAGTGGCGAGGTTTCTTTCGCCACAAATTGCTTCATCTTTAAAGGAACACTATAGAGTTAGGAATACACATATGTATTCCTTACTCTATAGAGCCCTAGTTACCTAAACGTGGACTAGGGCCCCGTTCCGCAATTAATAAATAGTTAATTAACCATTTATTTGCTTACCTTAATCCAGCGCCGGGCTCCCTCGGTGCTTGTGACCCCTCCTCCGAGTGGTGCTGAATGCGCATGTGCGGCCAGAGCCGCGCACGCATTCAAACCTGCCTATAGGAAAGCATTACTCAATGCTTTCCTATAGGGATCTTTTTTGACACTGGAGGTCCGTGAGGACGTCCAGCGTCAAATAAGTGAGATTTACTCAGTGTAAATCACGGAAGCACCTTTAGTGACTGTCAGGTAGACAGCCACTAGAGGCAGTATAAAGATAGCAGTTTCTCTGAATGTTTTCAGCTGCAGGGTTAAAACTAGGGGGACCTGGCACCCAGACCACTTCATTGAGCTGAATTGGTCTGGGGGCCTATAGTGATTCTTTAATGTATATTCTGAAGAAAATGGAGCATCTCATGAAAAAAGATTAACATGTTTTATAGATAGCTTTCAGATCACAGCATGTAAATGTGCGTACAAGCAGTGACAACAGAAAATACTAGTTCAACCAGCAATAGTTATATCAGTGAAATCCTTAAAATGCAAAAATTTATAACAGAGGGCACACTCAAGAAAATCAAGATAATTGAAAATGGAAGATATTGGTTGATGTATGGATATTTAAATGTAACCTTTTTATTTTTTACTAATAACATTAAACTGTTAATCCACCAATATGGATTAATTATTTTTTATTTGTTTATTTATTGATTCCATGTGGGTGGATTTACATTTTAATGTTATTAGTAATAAAGATACAGTTTTAAATATACATACATCTGCCAATATCTTCAATTAATTGTTTCAATTAATGTGTCAATTAAGGGGGTAACCCCAGTTTTGAGATGGAAGAAATACAAGCACCTTGAGCAGCCAGGAATTGTCCAATTGTTTAGCCAACTAAAATGCCTATGTTTAAAGACACCTAAGGTCCCAAATGCTAAACCTTTCGTTAATGTTTTAGCCCCTTTATGTAAACCTGCATCAGCGCCATAACACCTTTACTTCAATGGTGCCCAGAGTGGTCACTTTTTTTTCCATAAAATGCTTATTTGTCCCCCCACTATGTTAAAAGAACACTATAGTCACCTTCACCATATTAGTTTGATGACAGAATGTCACCACAGTCACCAAAAACAACTTTAGCTTAAAGGTTCACTATAGGGTCAGGAACACAAACATATATTCCTGACCCTATAGGGTGAAAACCACCATCTAGCTACCCTGGTCCCCTCATGCCTCCCTAAATATAGTAAAAACTTACTTGTATTCAAGTCTGGAGCTGCTTGATTTGTCCCTGTTTCCTTTAGACCTGCCCACTGCCTGCTGACATCACCAGAAGTGGTGGCCTGATCCAATCACAAAGCTGCCCCATAGGATTGGCTGAGACTGACAAAGAGGCAGATCAGGGGCAGAGCCAGCACAATTCAAACACAGCCCTGGCCATCAGCATCTCCTCATAGAGATTAATTGAATCAATGTATCTCTATGAGGAAAGTTCAGTGTCTGCATGCAGAGGGAGGAAATACTGAATGTTTGGATGCATTTTAGGCAACCATGACCCAGGAAGGATCTCTAACAGCCATCTGTGGAGTGGCCAGTGAAGTTATCACTAGGCTGTAATGTAAACACTGCATTTTCTCTGAAAATACAGTATTTACAGCAAAAAGCCTGAAGGTAATGATTCTACTCACCAGAACAAATCCAATAAGCTGTAGTTGTTCTGGTTGTTCTATAGTGTCCATTTAATGAAGAAGTCTTTTTTTTTTTTGTATTCCTTATTTTTGCAGTGCGTAAGCTTATAACAGTCGCATGTCAGGTACCCCAAAGGCAATCATCCTGTGCATTTTAGACAGTTGAACATAGAGGTACATGATAGCTGTAGCACATAATTTATATGGAGAGATAGGTCGAGTAATAAACAGTATAAATTGTCATATCTAAATATTTTTACATAACATAGAGTAACATCGCTGTACTATCTAGACATGAATTTATTTTGCTGTGTCAAGAGCTAACTAGGTATTAAGTTTGAGACCGCTGGGGTCTAGTTGAAGAAGAGAAACTTCACGTTTAGGTGTAGTATATGCCTATGTGGCTTGAGTGCAGAGCAGGCGAGGTAAACCTTGTTAGTGCCCGTCATGCGGTCTTGTCTCATGAGAGTGTTAAAACAGAGCGTACATAGAGAGCATGACAGAGATAAAGTAAAACGATCAAGCGGTGAACATTACTTTGGCAAGCAGAGGTAACCGTATACTGTAAGGTGCCGGTTGGTGAAGGCATGTCTACTGGCTGTAAGTGGGGTGTAGACTATGTGCCATATCGGGATGCAGTGTGCTAAACGTTATACAATATCAGTGCAGAGAGGGACAAGGATTAATAATAACAGTACATTAGTTCTAGCCTGTACGGTGAGCTCATGCTGCTTCTCCGCATGTGGGCCTGCAGGAGCACAGTCCGTCTCAGGTGCAGTCCGCCCTGTTCATCCGATGCCTGCTCTGAAGGCTTGATATGTGGACCAAGGACAATTTTAGAGTTGGTGCCGCAGTAAAGCTTTATCACCCTTATGCCCTGGAGGTGTTCTCCACCCGTGCCTGTCGCTGGTAGGAAGCTGTGCCGCATTCCGGTTGGCCTCTCTGCTGTCAGCGCGAGTTCTCGAGTGCTGGTTTGCGCTTCAGTGGTCGGAGGTTTCCAGGGCCGCTGAGTGGTGAGTGGGTCGGGCGGGCTTGGTGGTCTCGTTCTGGTTCGTGTCGCCATTTCTCGCCCCTTTAATCCCTGACACTGTCTCTGGGACAGTATATTAACCCAGTATGTCACAGACATCTAAGTCTATATATCTAAACCTAGCATATTCTCGAGCATGACACCTCACTATTACAAGTCATCTGGTCAGCTCATAAGTTCCATCATCTGCTGCACATTATGCCTGCACGTGTTTCTTACCACACAAATTGTGCTGTTCTCTCTAACGCCTTGATTATCTTTTACTCATCTAGGCCTGTTCTTGCTGTTGGGGCATTACAGCTTAGTTTTTTACTCAGCACGCCTAAAAAATAATCTCTCCAACCCTTGAAGGACTAGTAGGCTCTATACTGTCAGCATTACCTTATTTACCTGTCATGTAGCGTAACCTACTCACAATCCTGCACAACCAGCTAGACCTAACCTTGCATGATAGGTGGCATGTCACTCAGCCTGTTTTTCTTTTAATACTCGTGTTTTTGCTCAGTTCATTTTATTATAAAATTGTGCTGTATTCAAGAATGACCTGCACTGTTAAGCCTTGTTGGGGCATCGCAAGAAAGCCTGTTATCTTCAAGCACATTTTTAATAAAAAATGTCAAAAAATAAATAAAAAAATCCCTTTTGTTTCAATTTATGCAGCCCTAGCCACACAGCCCGGCTGACTCACACAGCCTGCAGGAAAAATATCGTTTAATTTTCAAACAGATATTAACTTACTATACAAGTTTTTATCTCCTGCTCTATAAATGAAACTATAATCACACACAATAAACTCCTACAAGATCTAGCAAGCTATTAATCGTGCAGGAGATGAGGAATTCTAAATTAAAACAGATTGTGCAAAAAGTAAATGTAGACATTAAATTTCACTTTACAGGAAGTGTTTAGGAAGGCTGTGCATGTTACATGCAGGGAGGTGTGGCTAAGGTTGTATAAACCTTATTGAACTCATAAATGGCAGAGAATTTAGCAATGAGACTGCAGGGGCATGATCTATACGCCAAAACGTCTTAATTAAGTTAAAGTTGTTTTGGTGACTATAATGTCCCTTTAAAGATTTACCACATAACATCATAATCCAGTTCAGACAGGCAAACAGTGTTAATAAAAGGAGAAATAGAAACATTGTTTAAATTTCCCTCTTTTCTGTACAGGGAAATAAGAAAGAGAGACACACAGTTGCAGGATAAATAGGTGTGGATTTCTACATTTTATTTGTCATACCTTAAAAACACATATTTGTTACATATAGAGATACATTAACTTTATATTAAACCACTTGGGAAGTGACAGTTCCCATTTATGAAGTATGTGGGGGTTTCTCTTGCCTTGTGTTCCTCAGTTGTGAAAACGGTGACAGATCAATATTGTGTAGACTCTTTTCTTTTAAAAGATTTTTTTTTTTTAAAAGAAAAATAGTCATATTTAACTCAGACCACACAAGTAATAGACAAGCATAGAGAGCTAGAGTTTGCTATTGGCATTATAGCCATGCTCATTAACAGCTTGCAATGTCAAAGATTGGTAGCTACATATAGTTGGAGGACCACAAGATGTCATTTACAAATTATAATGGGTGATGTATAAAAAGCAGTAATTAGGAAAAAAAAATCCCCAGAGGTCATTCCCAAAGACAGACATAAAAGTAGATGGTTTTGTGCTTCTATATACAAAATGGTAAGATCACCACAATAGATGTTGCAAAGGCACAAAACGTTTTATCAATACACATACGCAAAATGCATAATTTCTTTGAAACATTTGATTTCTTGTAACTTGTAGGTTAGGCATTTAAATACATGACCTTGTGAACCACTTACAGTGCTGAGCAGCTTGGCTTTCTATTTATTCATTCAGAATGCAGCATTGTCGGGAATTTTCAAGGACAAACTACATTTTATTCAAAGAGATATTGCAAGCTAGTGAAAGGGAAAAAGGTGAATTTTGTATAACTCTAAAAACTATATAGTGATACATTGTATCCATTGATTGTTTGACTAAGTTTTTTTGTCTGGCTATAAGCTAATTTCTTATTTAATCAATTGAGAATAACTTATTTTTATTAGGTCATATGACCACTGATCAGCTACATCATTAAAATCACCTAATAATATGTAGGTCTCCCTTGTGCATCCAAAACAGCTCTGATGTGTTGAGGCGTCGACTCCACAAGAACTCTGAACATGTCTTGTGGTATCCGGCACAAAGACATTGCCAGCCAATCCTTAAGTCCTGTAAGTTGTGATGTAGATATACGTCAAAGTAATTTCCACAAGAATGCCCGGACACAAGGTTTCCATCAAAACATTGCACAGAGCATGAAACAACTTTCTTCCCATAGTGCATCTCGCTGCCATTTTGTCCCCTAGGTAAATGATGCATCTTGACCGAGCCATCCACATGATCTAAAAGTAAATATAATTCATCAGACCAGGCAACCTTCTTCCATTGCTCCATGGTCCATTTCTGATGCGCACATCCCCATTAAAGCCACTTTAGTGGTGGACAGGGTCATCAAGAGCAGACTAAGCTGTCTGCAGCTACACTTTCCCATACACACCTTTCTATCATGGCCAACATTAAGTTTTTCAACAATTTGAGCTACAGTAGCTCTTTTTTTTTTATAGGGCCAGTTGGGCTAGCTTTTGCTCCCCACGTACATCAATGAGCCTTGGGTGCCCATGACAATGCTGATGGTTCACTGGCTGGCCTGCACCACTTTTGGTAGGCATTAACCACTGCATACTGGAAACACAACACAAGACTTGCCATTTTGGAGATGCTTTCACCCAGTCGTATGCCCATCACTATTTGGCCCTTTTTAGTCAGATGATTTCTATTGCCCATTTTTCCTGCTTCTACCACATGAAATTCAAAAACCGACTGTTCTTGAATATGCCACCCCTTGACAGGTGCCATTGTAATTATATAATCAATGTTTTTCACTTCACCTGTCTGTGGTTTTAATGTTGTGACTGATCAGTGTAAGTTTAAGTGTTAGATATTATAAATGGAATCTCCAGTGGTGATGCAGTGATCTATGTCCTCTGAGTATTTCATTGTTTCCTTCATCTCTTTGCTTTGGCCTGTTATTATTCTGACATGTTATCTGTTGTGTTCTCTGTCTTGCATGTATGTTCCCTGCAAAAGGGGCACCACAGGCACCCAGACTACTTCATCTCAATTTAGTGGTCTGGGTGCACCTTCCCCCTTCCCCCCCGTTTTAACCTTGCATGTGAAAACATTGCTGTTACCTTTTTTTCATAAAATGGTAATTCCCCCCCCCCCCCCCACTATGTTAAAGGGACCCTATAGTCACCTTCACCATATTAGTTTGATGACAGAATGTTACCACAGTCACCAAAAAAAACTTTAGCTTAAAGGTTCACTATAGGGTCAGGAACACAAACATGTATTCCTGACCCTATAGGGTTAAAACAACCATCTAGCCACCCTGGTCCCCTCATGCCTCCCTAAATATAGTAAAATCTTACTTGTATTCAAGTCTGGAGCTGCTTGCTTTGTCCATGTTTCCTTTAGACCTGCCCACTGCATATGAAAACATTGCTGTTCTGCAGAAGAACCATGCTTTCTTTGCAGGGTTTAAATGCCTCTAGTAGTTTTCACTTAGAAACCCACTAGAGGGAAATCTTCTATTTGATTCAGATGGTCTCATGGCACTTTAGTGCAAATGCGCGCTAGCCTTTCAATGATTTTGTACGGGAAAGCTTTGACTTGGGTGAGATAATCGATCTCAATGATCTCAGCCAAGGGAGAGGGAGGGCAATGCAGAGACAAGTATTGCAAGGAAAAAAAGGTAAGAAAACAACCTTTTTTAATTCCTACAGGTGGAGACCAGGGACCTAAATAGCTACCAGGGCATTTGTATTCCTAACACCAGGGGCCGACTGACCGGTTGGGCACTTCGGACATGGTCCGAGGGCCTGGCCGGGAGGGGGGCCCGCCATCAGGGGGCCGAGCTGCACACTCTGAGGGGGCTGGCCCTTTAAATGCTGCAGCCGCCTGAGCGCTCTGTTAAGAGCCTCAGGCGGCTGCAGCTTCTTCTTACCCCCTCCCCTGTAGCGTGGCCGAGCTGCTCTCCGGTCCGCGGTGCCCGGCCAGAGGGATAGGAAGGTGCACACTCAGTGGGCACTTCCTGTCAGTCTGGTCGGGTACAGGAAACAGAAACTCCTGTTCCGCTCGGAGTTTCTGTTTCCTGTACCCGGTCAGACTGACAGGAAGTGCACACTGAGTGTGCACCTTCCTATCACTCCGGCCGGGCACCGCGGACCGGAGAGCAGCTCAGCCACGCTACAGGGGAGGGGGTAAGAAGAAGGGGAGGGGGTAAGAAGAAGGGGGGTAAGAAGAGAGGGGGGCAGTAAAAAGAGGGGGGAGGGGGTTAATAAGAGGGGCATAAGAAGAGGGGGAGGGGGGAGTAAGAAGAGAGGGAGGGGGGAGTAAGAAGGGGGTAAGAAGAGGGGGATGGGGGAGTAAGAAGAGGGGGAGGGGGGTAAGAAGAGGGGGGAGTAAGAAGAGGGGGAGGGGGAGTGAGAAGAGCGGGAGGGGGGGAGTGAAAAGGGGGGAGTAAGAAGGGGAGGGGGGAGTAAAAAGAGGAAGGGGGAGTAAGAAGAGGGGGAGGGGGGAGTAAAAAGAGGAAGGGGGAGTAAGAAGAGGGGGGAGTAAGAAGAGAGGGAGGGGGGAGTAAGAAGAGGGGGGAGTAAGAAGAGAGGGAGGGGGGAGTAAGAAGAGGGGGGAGTAAGAAGAGGGGGAGGGGGAGTAAGAAGGGGGTAAGAAGAGAGGGAGGGGGGGAGTAAGAAGAGGGGGGAGTAAGAAGAGGGTGGGAGTAAGAAGGGGGTAAGTAGAGGGGGGTAAGAAGAGGGGTAGGGGGTAAGAAGAGGGGGAGGGGAGTAGTAAGAAAAGGGGAAGGGGGGAGTAAGAGGGGGGGGAGAGAGGACCCGTGAGCTCAGCTTGCAGCTCCTCTGGGTCCTTCTTGCGCGAGCACAGAGCGTTGCCGCGGTTACCATGGCAATGTTACGGCTCTTGCAAGAGTAAACTCTAGCCCTGGAACTACGGGCTTGAGTTCACTCTCAACACTGAGACCACCAGGGATTCCTGGTGGTCGCAGTGGTGAGAGTGAACTCTAGCCCCATAAACACACACACCATACACATTCACACACTGCCTCCACACACCATACACATTCACACACTGCCCCCCATACACACACACTGCCCCCACACACACCATACACATTTACACACATTGCCACACACACACATACACTGCCCACCCATACACTGCCCACCCATACACACACAGCCCCCCATACTAACATTGCCACACACATACACAGCCCCCTCATACACACATTGCCCCACACACCCTACACATTCACACACTACACCCCCTCACACACACTGAACCTTTCACACACACTGCACCCCTCACACATTGCACCACTGCTCCTATACCCTACTACAGCCTCATACCCCAGGTAAATTGTCAAACTGTTCTTAAAAAGAGCAGTAGTGGTTATTGTGCATGGATTATATCTTTAAATAATCTACAAGTGCCCCAGTAGCCAGCAAGCCAGCCAGCCCACAGGCCGGCCAGCCAGCCCACAGGCTGACCAGTGGCCAGCCAGCCAGCCCACAGGCCACCAGTTAGCCCACAGGCCAGTAGCCAGCCCACAGGCCTACAGCAAGCCACAGGCTTACAGCCGGCAAGCCCACAGCCTGCCAGCCGCAGCCAGCAAGCCACAGCCTGCCAGCCAGCAAGCCCACAGCCTGCCAGCCGCAGCCAGCAAGCCCACAGCCTGCCTGCCGCAGCCAGCAAGCCCACAGCCTGCCAGCCGCAGCCAGTAAGCCCACAGCCTTCCAGCAAGCCCACAGACTGCCAGCCAGCAACAGTAATTAAGGTAAGAGGAGCCAATTTGGCCTAGGTATCAGCGAGCTATGTTGTGTTGCTATATTGTGAATAGGAACCAGAGTGTTGGAGAGACCCCCCTCCAGGCCCCATTAGACTCCATTGTAGTCTCTAATGGGGCCTGGAGGGGATTCTTTCTAACACACTCTCTAAAGGACACTGAGCCAGCCTCTGCTAGAAAGACCCCCCTCCATGGCCCATTAGCCCTCAATTGTAGTCTCTACTGGGGCCTCGAAGGGATTATTGCACTTTTGTTCCTTGTGTCTAAAGATTGTGTAGGGTGTGGCTGGAGGCGGTGCATGGAGGCGGGACAAGGGTGGCGCTTGCTGCGGAGTATGGGTGGGGCCTGTAAGGGGGCCCTTGATTTATTTTGCCCGGGGGCCCTGAGGGTTCTCAGTCCGCCCCTGCCTAACACTATAGTGTTCCTTTAAGGTCTTATTAAACTAGGACATTTGCTTTCATGGAACCTTGTCTACTCTGTCCCCTGCAATCCCATTGCTGAATTCTCTGCCATTAAAGAGTTTTGTTTCTATTTATGAAGACCTCTACCCCTGACTGTGCCTCCAGGAAAAAAAAAGGTTTAATTTCATTCAGATCTTACATCACAGTGTGTTTAGATGTTCTTATCTGCTGCTCTGTCAATTTAGCTGTATTTTCAAACACATGAGGCTGCTGCAGACTCTAGCAGGCACGTAATAGAGCAGGAGATATAAGGCTTTGTGCAATAATAAAAGCTAAAAAATTTTTTTTTTTAATAAACTGTGGGAAAATTGTTACAGTTACAACCAGAGGAAGGGTGGCTAGGAATTCATAAACAGAGTAATTTAACTCCTAAATGGTGGAGAAGTGAGAATGCTGGAGTTAGTTATTTTGGAGCTTATTATGTTAATAAACTTGGTCTAAATGTGTAACTAAAGTCCTTTTTCAGATTATGGAATAAATTAAGGTTATATCAGATTATGGAATAAATTAAGTTTAAGTAATTCATATATGCAGGGGCAAATGTAGCACTTGGGGAAAATGATTATGGACTGAGAGCATAAGACTCTTGGTGGCTGGCCAAAAGTGGGGAGTTCTCTAAAATGTTAAAGGCTACAGTACATGAATATATATGAATATAGTGAAAGAACAAAGTGTGGTTTGTGTTGAGTTAAGTTGAGTGTGTTGGTTGAGTGAGAGTGGTGGGAGAGATGAAGAAGTGTATAAATGGGGAGAGCATGAACTGAAAAAAATCTGAATCACATACACACAAATACACCTCTTACATCCACACAAACACCCGGGCGTCCTTCACACATATTGAAGAACCTCAAAATATGTACAACTATAATTTACACTAATGAAATACCTGCTTAAATAGATTTACATTCATACAGGATCACCATAACTAGTATAGATCCCCGCAATCAAACATACAATAATTTGCCTTTCAAATACAACTCTGTATCTCTCTGCCTACATACACAAACACAAAGCATATATTATACACAAATATGTTTTGACAAACTTGCACTAAACACAAAAATCTTTCACTCACTTAAATGTATCACTGAACTTACACATACTAGCATTAAAATTGGTACTAGATAGAGAACAATGACAACAAATTTTAATAACCACGTGGATCGCTATAAATACTCGGTAATGTCTTTTGGCTTATGTTGCACAACATCTGTCTTCCAGGGTCTCAATATTTCCTTAGATAATATCTACATTAATTTTATAATTGTCTATTTTAATGATATACTGGTTTATTCATCTGACCTTAAGACCCAGCATTCTCATGTGAGACAAGTCCTGAGAACACTTTTACACAAGTCTTTTCTGCAAGTTAGAGGAGTGTTTGTTTGATCAAACTCAAATATATTTCTTAGTACATCGGTAGGCAACCTTCAACACTCCAGGTGTTGTGGACTACATCTCCCCTGATGCTTTGCCAGCATTTTGGCTATAAGAACATTTTAGGAGATGTAGTCCACAACATCTGGTATACCAGAGGTTGCCTACCCCTGTCTTAGAATATATAATTTCAGCCAGAGGGATCCAGATTAATCCAAACAATCTAAAAGCTGTTCTTGACTGGCCATTGCCTATGGATCTCAAAGCCATCCAGAAAATCACAAGTTTTGCTAATTATTGTAGAAGGTTCATTAAATATTTATCCAAGGTGTTAACTCCAATCTCAAACGAAGAAAGGGTAGATACATGACATTGATCACTAGAAGTTTTCAATGCTTTTTAATTTAATTGGGGTTTCAGCTGAGTTCCCCTGTGTGGTCAGAAGACTCCAGACTGGCTGCTGGGTGGCCTTAAATACCCACAAGTGTGTCAGGACTAGAACCCGAAACAAACGTGTTCTGTGCTTCAGGCGCTTTAAATACAATTAAGTGCAAATGAAGAAATATATATATTGTAGCAGCTACCAGAGTAAGTTTCTCTCAAACCTTATACAATATCATGCAATCAACAACAAGGATGGACTAAGTGTTAACAAATCACCACCAGTTCATATAGTAGATCACTTCAAGAAATAGCACGTATCCCTTAGGGGTTTGAACAGCAATAAAATTCTGAAAAAATAATAAAACTCATATAGCGTAATATAATAAAGTACAGGGAACAGTGTAGGCTCAAATCTCATCCGCTTGTGTATGCTAAGGTGACACAATACCTCTTCTTTCCTTTACATCAGGTGTCCTCATACAGAGAAAAGAGAGAGAAATGGAAGCAACAATGCTCCTAGTGTGTTAAATTCATATAGCCTAAAGTGATAAGTGCGAAGTGCAAATAGCTTACTTTAAACAGAGCCTAAGCCTGGCTCTAGGTGCAAAAATGGATGTGAATTTGATGGGGCTAACACCCTTTTTTAGTCATCAGCAGCAGAAGAGGACCCACAGGACTATTGATATATATCAAATAAAATTTATTGAAATAAACATGGAAAACAAAAATGTTTAAAGCAAAAATATTAAACATACTATAAAAAGGTCCTTTCGTGGTCTTCTCGGTCCGAAACGCGTTTCACTGTGTCTAATACAGCTTTCTCAATCGGACTAGCTCTCCCTCTGTGTGTTATTTGGATTCGCTATATTTTATTTGCATAATAATAGCTAAGTTGCACTATGTATAATTTTGCTTTTTTCATTTATATTTGGATAGATCTCCTGTGTGAGATACTTCAACCATATTTATTAAGTATAATTTTTTGTTAAATCAGTATTATCTCATATACAACAATAATACGGGCAGTCACTTTAAATACAGAGGTCCTCCTTAAACTCCAATATAAATATGCAGTAAGGTTTCAGTAATGTAAAGATTTAGTAGAGAGGCAGTTTAACCCCTTAAGGACACATGACATGCGTGACATGTCATGATTCCCTTCTATTCCAGAAGTTTGGTCCTTAAGGGGTTAAAAATGTGGAAATGCACTGTGATCAATATTAGTAACCTGAATAGAAGGTAATCTGAGGGTGGAACAGCATAGTTTAATACAGCACTTGTGGAATCTGGAGTGGAAACATGACAGAGAATAGTGTATAATATACGATAATAGATTTAGGTAGTTCAGGAGTTTAACCCCTTAAGGACCAAACTTCTAGAATAAAAGGGAATCATGACATGTCACACATGTCATGTGTCCTTAAGGGGTTAAAGGAGGACTTATCCGAAAAGAAGCAAAGGAACAAGTCCAAAATGCAGGAATGAGTACGACACTGCCTTGGAGTTCTCAAGCATATTACAGGACCTTAGAAAGGCCGGGTTTAAAGCTAATAATATAGAATAGTATAGATATAGACAGAGTGCATAAATGGTAAGGCAAGCCAGATATCAGGGAATACAGAAGGAAGAATAGTTAAGGCACAAGCCAGGGGCAAATTAATTACAATAGAATCAATAAATACAATGCACTCTTGGATAACCATAAGGTAAACCACGACAGGGCACTAAGGAATATCTAATTTAAGCTTACATAACCTATGAAGGATAGTGATTGGTTATCGGCTGCCATGTGACGTCAGAACCTGGTGCATGACGTCTGGACAACGACGCACGCACGTTTGCGATCAAATTTGGAGACGAGAAGGTGAAGCCATAAAAGTGCTCAACTGCGCAGCGGTGGCATCAATCGGACTGCTGGAGTAGGCCTCCAAGGGTGGAAGCGAGAGCGGCACAAACGGTAATCGGACGCACTCCGCAGTAATGCACCAAGAAATAGTATGGGTATCCAGTTTTGGGTCTTTACCCACGGTTTAGGAACCATAAGATGGGATGCCTCTAGATGAATACACCCAACATGATTATTCACAGTACCTCACTGCTTACATTTTTCATAGAAAAAACATGGTTTACTACTGATTAAAGTAAATCAGTTTGTGCATTAGGTCAAGTGTACTTGTGATCAGCTTGTGTAAGAAATGATGAAAAATGTCTGAGTGTAATTATGCTTTTGTTTGCATTAGCACATTGGAAGTTTCAATTGTTTTTATGTCTTGAAACATATGACAGGCCTAGGGTTGAAAGCAGCTTCAGTAACCCACAACGTGTTTAATGCCTTAATAAGGGGCTATTGAAGTTACAAATGATTGGCTTCAGTTTCATATAATCTGGCTGCGAAAGATAAAAAGCAGCTACAGCATCTTCTGTGACTAAGAACTAATTTAAATTAGGCCACAGAACAAGAGGCATTAAGTCCACTAAGCAATCATTTCCACTTCACGGTGGACCTTTTTATAACCTTAGAGAAAAAAATAAGAAACTTTTCCGCTGAGTTACACAAAACCTTGCTTTCTAAATAAAGAAAATACTATTTAGTGCCATCGCAGAAAGTGGTTCAAGAAATAAATACATTGCTCAAAAGAAATACAGCATCTCTTTACAGAACCTTTTTTCTATTGTGCAGTCTTACAAGACGTTACAAGTTGGATATTAGATTAATCTCCTATTACATTTTACGGACAAATGTTATATAAAATGGAAATACGATGAATCTTATATTACAGTTTAGGAAACAGATGTCAAGCAAACAGATTTATGTGTTTTATTTTATTCTATTGTTCCACGCAGCGCTGACTCCATAGATGTTCACTGTTGACAGATGACAAATATGCAGATTGAGCTTACTGTCAGTGGACTTAAAAGGCTAAACTGCATAAAATTGCTTGGGGTTATTCACAAAATTTGTAATTATGATAAACCGGCAAAGGAATTGCAAATTGCAAGTCCAATATCTAAAGTAAAAAAGTTTTTTACATTTCTCTAAATCCTCTATATTTTAAGAGAAGCCATTTTGGCCGACATTAGAAATTCCCTTGTCAGTTTATAATGTTTTTATTTTCCTTCTGGTTTAGTAAAGAAAACCTGCGTCTGTTGCTGCATTGTGATTGTGCCAGAGCTGGATTTAAAATAAGACACACGAGGTGTGTCACTAGAGCTACTTTTTATGTCTTCTGTGGCCCACTCACAGTGATGGGTTGCCCTAAGCACCATAACCACTTGCTGAAGTGATTACAGTACAAGGACCTAGTGCGTGCAAAGTTTTTTATTTAAATGCTTCCAGATCCAGGATATCTGACTTTTTTCTGGGGTGTAACCAGGGCAACCATCGGGGGATGCAGCCAGCACAGCAGTACCATTCCTGGGCTTCCCAGGGGGGCCTTGTTTCCAGGCCCTATACCCCAATGTGCATATATGTAGCAAGTTCCTCTATATATGTATGAATCTGTTGGCCCCTGCTAGGGTCTGTAGTGAAGAGGAGGCCCAGAACACTCCAGAATCCACCTGCTCTTGTGAGTTGCAGTGGCAGTCAGAGCATTGACAAGTGGTTCACGTGACAAGCATGCCACGTTCATGAGACACGGAGAGGAATGGCCTCCTGGCTAGAGGTGGAAGATGGAGTCTGCTGGGCTCCACTCATTACCATACATGTTGCTGTGCAACCTGACCACCAGCAAAGCTAGTGCCCCCCTACGTCCACAACACACACACATGCTGCTTCCACTATCTAAACACATACATTTCTTCCACTACATAATCAGTGTCATACAACAGATTAATTAAATACACTTTAGTTTATTTATCACAAACACTATTTAAGCTGTTGTTTGTCTCCCATGTTAAAATGAGTGTAGGACCCACCGATATTAAGGCGTTGTGGCATAGTGGTGGGCGTAACACGATATGGCCATATGGTGGACCTGAATCCCCATTTTTGTTTGCTGAGATGATTTTGAAGTAGCCTTATCAAATGTAAAACTGTATTTTTGTGTGTGCACTGTTCCTTAAATTGTATTATGTAAATTTTAATGACACAGTAAGTTTGTGTGTAGCTCTTTCAAGAGCTTTACCTATAAACTGATACCTGCCTACCTAGTTGGTTGCTATCAATTTACAGAGCAGTTCCACTCATCACAAGTGATGAGTAGACCAACATTGGGGGAAAAACTACTTAGCATACTTGCTGTGCAGATGTTTCTGGGATAATAGTTTCTTCCTGGTGTGGGAGGGTGCCTTGAGTTGCAGCTAGGCAAACTAAATAGTTTGAGGGAAATTTTTAAGGTGAATAACTTTTGTTTGTATGTTTTTCCATTTGAGTTTTTAAAGCATTATCTTTATATTGCATTAAAATAAGAGAAATGTCTAACCCATAGTTTCCCTTTAATATGAACCTTCTTATTTAAGATGGTATTCAATGATTCAAGTATTTGTTTGTGAGATGTAAGTTTGATTTTTCGCATGAAAACAACATATCTTTTTTTTTTTTTTTTCAAATTTAAACTTAACAAGTTGATACCGAGATATAAATCGGGAGGGATATGGATGTAACTGAAAGGGAAATGAAAAAGTTGAAACGATTTTAGATAAAAGAGATTAGCGAAATACAGATAATGGAACAGAGCACACACAAAAACAAAAAAAAAATCACTTTTAAATCACAAAAGATGTCAAACTTGATGATGCAATAAAGACTAGAGATAGAATAAGCAACTGCAGCTACACTTGTCACAAGATCTTCAAAGAAAGTGTGTGCTAAAAGAGTTTATGACTGCATGGTACTGTTCACAAATAATGAGTATTCTGATGGAAATGTAACACTTCAAGAGTGAAGAAGGTTCTCTAGTCAGATTTGCTATCTCGTCTTATGAGAGTCTGTCCAGATGTGAATAGAGGGGCATTGACAAATTGTATTTCTATGTCATTACTTTTAGTTTGTAAGCTCACAAGCCATTTATTTATTAGTTTGTCTACAATTACTGTAGATGCTAGATCTTAACTCACCGGTAAGGTCATCTATTCCAGGAATAGGCAACCTTTGGCACTCCAGATGTTGTGGACTACATCCCCCATAATGCTCTTACACCCATAATGCTAGCAAACTATCATGGGAGTTGTAGTCCAAAACATCTGGAGTGCCGAAGGTTCCCTTTGCCTGCTATTCTATTTGTATTGGTTTGTCTATACTGTACTATCTATCTTACGGTATTGTACAGCACGAGGATACATGTTGGCACTTTATAAATACCAGTAATAATAGTATTCATGCAGTTACATATACATATAAGCATAGAGAACACAAAGGGATTTCTATGGCCTTCCTGAGGAGTAAGCTTGTTTTAGAGCGGACTTCATAGCATGTGCACCATGATTTGTGCAAGAGCAGACTTCATAGCTTTAGCATAGTGCTTGTGATCACATGTCCCAGCATGCTTTATTTGAGCAGGTCTTATTGCATGCAGGCTATGTTTGTCCTACAGCAGATGTCATATTTGGTCTATTTACTCTTTAAAGTAAAGACATGACAATAAATACAGAATTCTGCTTTGTGATCTGTGAATGGGAGTTTTCTTTTTAAGCCATTGTCACTCACCATTGCCCTGAAGGGTTATATTTCTATGCTAATTACTTGTCATTCAACATTGAATAATGTGTTGGTTTTGTACTGTTGGTTTAGTTATATGTTGGTTTAGTTTTTTGTTAGCATTTAAGTGACTTCATATATTGATATTGTGTCATATTTACTTTTTGCCTTTTCATCATTATAGTATTGTTGTCATTGAGACTACATTATTTGGCTTTTGTAATTGTGAGATTCTGTCTTTGGGAATATTGTCAATGATCATCTGTCTGGAAGATGCTTTCTAGTGTTTTGAGTACTTGCAAGCTTTATATTTATTTTGCAATTTATTTGTAGGTGAATGAAATGAAATATGAGTTAGATGACCAAGAAATGAAAATGAAAAACTTGACAATTGAATATTCCACATTGTTGAAAGAAACTGAAATCACAGTAAGTATTTTAGTTGTGGTCCAGAAGAAGAAAGACCAGTTTATCACTTTAAATATGTAACATTGTATTTTTTAAAAATTTTCTAGGACATACCTTAAAACAAGAGACAACTTCATATAGTGTTCCCGTTAAGCCATTTCATAAATACTGAATATTAAAAATGTACGCATTCAGAGATAATGCTAGCAGTTAGATGTTCTTAAGAAACAAATTAACTTTGAGCAATTACATAATTTTATATGTCATCTGATTTACTATAACTGTAGCATGGCATCCCTGCATAAATATCCCACATAGCAAAATGGATAGAAAAGTGTATTCCTGTTCCTTAAAGGTGTGCAAGATTAACAAAAAGTTACTGCAGATGCTGTATTGGAAAAGTCACCATTCCTTAGAGGTAAGGGATGAGAAAATAGCCAAAAGGTCAATGGGGATGGTAAACAAAGTCTGAAGTCAGGATATCAGAATGTAGCAAAGTTTAGAAAAAAGGTTACAGGTTGGTTAAACTTTATGAACTTGAGTCTCTTTCAACCTCGGTTACTATGTTACAAATAGCCAATCTCAATTACTATGTCACAAATAGCCAACCTCAGTTACCATGTTACAAATAGCTAACTTCAGTTACCATGTCACAAATAGCCAATCTCAATTACTATGTCACAAATAGCCAACCTCCGTTACTATGTCACCAATTGCCAACCTTAGTTACTATTTCACAAATAGAAAACCTCAGTTACCATGTCACAAATAGCCAATCTCATTTACCATGTCACAAATAGCCAACCTCCGTTATTATGTCACAAATAGCCAACCTCAGTTACCATGTCACAAATAGCCAACCTCAGTTACTATGTCACCAATTGCTAACCTCAGTTACCATGTCACAAATAGCTAACCTCATTTACCATGTCACAAATAGCCAACCTCGGTTACCATGTAAAAAATAGCCAACCTCCGTTATTATGTCACAAATAGCCAACCTCAGTTACCATGTCACAAATAGCCAACCTCATTTACCATGTCACAAATAGCCAATCTCATTTACCATGTCACAAATAGCCAACCTCCGTTATTATGTCACCAATTGCCAACCTTAGTTACTATTTCACAAATAGAAAACCTCAGTTACCATGTCACAAATAGCCAATCTCATTTACCATGTCACAAATAGCCAATCTCATTTACCATGTCACAAATAGCCAATCTCATTTACCATGTCACAAATAGCCAACCTCCATTATTATGTCACAAATAGCCAACCTCAGTTACCATGTCACAAATAGCCAACCTCAGTTACTATGTCACCAATTGCTAACCTCAGTTACCATGTCACAAATAGCTAACCTCATTTACCATGTCACAAATAGCCAACCTCAGTTACCATGTCACAAATAGCCAATCTCATTTACCATGTCACAAATAGCCAATCTCATTTACCATGTCACAAATAGCCAACCTCCGTTATTATGTCACCAATTGCCAACCTTAGTTACTATTTCACAAATAGAAAACCTCAGTTACCATGTCACAAATAGCCAACCTCATTTACCATGTCACAAATAGCCAATCTCATTTACCATGTCACAAATAGCCAACCTCCATTATTATGTCACAAATAGCCAACCTCATTTACCATGTCACAAATAGCCAACCTCAGTTACTATGTCACCAATTGCTAACCTCAGTTACCATGTCACAAATAGCTAACCTCATTTACCATGTCACAAATGGCCAACCTCAGTTACCATGTCACAAATAGCCAACCTCCGTTATTATGTCACAAATAGCCAACCTCAGTTACCATGCCACAAATAGCCAACCTCAGTTACCATGTCACAAAGAGACAGTCTCAATTACTAGGTCACAAATAGCCGTAGGTTATCCCTGCAAATTAACTAAGAGAAGCCAGAATCACATTACAAACAGGTGATCTATGATTGGGCATGTTGCCTCATATAAGGTTTGTCATGAAATAATTATAGTGTCAATTATTAATTATGGTGTCATAATTATTTGATTAATGTATTATGCTGTCAATCCATAGAACACAATGACTCTCCTGAATTGATGAATAAATTAAATGGATCAATATAAAATATATCTGTCATGTGTATTTCAATGTACTTACCATGTTTTGGTAAGTACGTGAGTTGGTTATCTAAATTAAGTGACAATGTGTGAACTTTATGAATGTTCTCTTTCTTTAAACAGAAATATGATTTTGAGTCTCAGTTATCACATCTGGAAAATCTCTTTCATAACAAGCTTCATGAGTTAAGAGATCTAGAATACAACAACAAGAGCATGTCATTGGAAAATGAGGACCTTATAGCAAAAATATCAAAGTGGTAGGTAGAAAGTGTTGTGACAGCCAACTGCAGAAGTCATTTTTTCTAAACCCCTAAAAATATTTTTACTGAAAAAATTGCAAATGTATAAAACATGAAATTGTATGTGTGACAGTATGTTTTTAATTAAAACCCCCAAAAACTAGCAATCAAAATAGTGCAAGAAAAAGGTGTAAAGAAGGAGACATTTTGGTGAAAACCAAATATGATTTAGTCAGCAGACAACTATTACCGAAGTTATTTAAAGCAAAACGTTTAATCTAAATCATAGATGATGCTGTAAAACTCCCAAGAATGTACTTAATTGGAGACAGATCTCCCTCATAAACTGGAGTAGGATGGTGGACTCGCAATCCATTGTCCTTTTCATGTAACTTAAAGGCATTATTATAACTGTGTTATTGCAAGCACAATGACCACTTTAGTGATCTGAAGTAGTAATGATGCCTGGAGTGTGTATGAACAGGATTTCACTATGAAAAGCTGCACCTGCAGAGCTTAATCCCCCTGTTGAGGAGGTATAACATAATTTGGTCGTCATTAGTCAGCCCATAACAAGTGTTCCAGATGGCTAATGCAATTTGTGTGCATATTGGACATTCATCATGTTGATGACAGGTGCCCATGAGCCTGCCCTCCCTGACATCCATCCTCTTCCAGTTGGAGGAGGGACATCGTCAGAAGAGGATCAGGTTGCCTTGGCACTGGAACAGAGGTAACTTTTATGAAAACCCTATTTTATGGAAGAGGGCCACTGCTCTCCCCAAATTCAAATAAATAGATACATATGCAGCTCATTGAGGAGTCTCTGTAAGGCAGGTGCTCTGGGCAATTGCCTGCCTCTTGAGTTTAGGTCACTGAACTAAACAACCAGGAAGAAACAGGAATAGTTGGGAGAGGAGGGATGGGGGGGTTGTAACAAGTTTAACTGATAAAAGTACAGATTTCTCTTGAAATGTGCACTTTTTCTAAAATAACTTAGAGGACACAATCTTCGCACATAATGTGCTTAACAAGCTAAAGTGCTTGTTTAGCACTTTAGCTTGTTAAGTACATTGGAGTGTTTCTTTAACATAACACATACTTCCAACTTCTGAATCCCATGTTTTTCATTAGTCCTTTTTGTTGTGAAATGATTAGAACTATGAGAGGATGGGTATGCATACAATAGTTCATTGTTCAATATTTGAGTCTTGTTCAAGCAGCCTATGTATGGTTTTAGGTTTTTAATTGTGTTGGTGTATTTTTCCTATGCAACAAACTGATCTGATCAAAACGCAATATAGAAAATTACTGTGTGTAGTACACATTTACTGGCAATATCCATGTAGAGAGGTAATAAAGAGTATAACCATTCTGGTATCTCTATATATTTGAACAACAGCATGTTCACGTTGGGGTTGAAGATTTCAGTACGATTTGCCAGTTCGCTGGGCAGAGATCAGAACACACCGTTCCAGTGATGTTCTCTACTATTTGTTTTCAATTTAAAGAATTTCTCACCCTTAGCAACCACTGTAATGGGGGCAATCACATTTGATATTTTTTTGTGTTTCTACACATTTTTAGAAGGGGATATTTCTGCTGAAGGTATATATTTCTTATGGGTTTGAGTGATTTAGCCTAACTTACAGAGTAGGACACTTAGGGTTTGTAATGCACACTATTAATAATAAGGAGAATAAAAATGTACTCAGTCTTAGCAGGTCATTGAGACAGTCACAGGGCGTTTCTGTATTTTACAAGCCCTACCACATACTAACATAATGTAGGGTTGCTAGTTACTGTCTGACTACATAGGTGACATACGTGAAGCTTAGAAAATGACTATTGGTACACCGAACATGAATGACTATATATTATATTGTTCTGGCCTTGCTAGTTCTTTTAGCTTTCTGCAATTAAATCTTCTTTTTTTTTTTTTTTTTATTCTTTATTTTTGCAGTGCGCATAAAGGGTTACAAGCAGGCATGAGGTGCCCCGAAAGCAGTCATTTTCTCTGCTAAACAGGCTAGTGTTGATGGGCTTTTTGTCTGTAGCCTTAAGTCGAGATATTTAAGCGTCACTCCTCAGCCAGCCTACCTTGCACCACCGAGCATTTAAAAAATAATAAGCAATTCAGGCATATAACCTCTATGAGGGAATGCTACGCTGATTCAGGTGAACATGTCAGCTAGGCAGTGAGTCATATATGTTTCATGTCGGGTTGGTCTGGTTACCACTGGCATATAATGATTACAGTCACATATTGATGAACCACTTGCGGAGACCTGTCTCGTTGTAAGCTGTGTCCTGCTGCTCGGTTTGGCAATACACAGAATGTCCCTGTGCCCTGTTCGTGCCGCGGGCCGTGTATCTCACCCTCGTTTAACCGACCCCTCTTGCGGGCCATGCTGGTGTTATTGCCGTGTGGCATCCGCCGTCTATTTCAGAGCTCTTTGGTCGGTCGCGTCCCGGGAGGTTGTTGCGTTGGGGCTGCACCCGCTCAGATCCTCCAGCCCAGGGTGTTGCGGGAAGCACTTCCCTGTGTCCTCGGGTCCCTATGCCATACGTGGTGGGACCATGGGCCCTCCGGAGCCTCGTTCTCCCGAAGCCCCTTTGGGTGTGTGGACAGTGGGTTGGCTTTTGTTCCGGTATGCCTCCCTGCCCAGAAGGAGATTTGTTGTTCAGAGCGGGGAAGTGGAATCGCTGTCGGTTATGCTGGGTTGGGCGGTTTCGTTGGCCTTGTGTGCGTCGCAATTGTTTTGCAGCGGCCATTTTGTGCCTTCCTCGTGGCTGTGGTGGTGAGGGGGTGCCACGTTTAATTTCTGCGTGTGGTTGCAGGCGCCTTTCTAGCTTGAGCCAGAATGCTGCGAAGATTTCGTCCAGCCGTGCTTTGTAGTCAGCTTTGTCGGTAAGGCTTGTATTCATTGTCTCCGTGCTCTCCCCGGGTTGCTTGAGTGCTGTCATAGCAGCAGACCTAGGGGCACATCGAGACCGCTGGGTTTCAAGCTGTGTTGCGGGGGTAATTGCCCCCAGCGAGGACTGGGATGACCCCCGCTGGTCCAGAGGGGGGGGGGGGGGGTAGCAGGGCTGTGTTAGTTTCTCGCTTGTGAGCGGATCCCGAGCCAGGAGATCGGCCGCATCCCCCAGGCTCCGCTCCAGAGTAGGCCACGTGGCTGGTTCAGATGGTTTCAGTGCGTATCGGTGCCAGACGGGTATCTGTCTGTTCCTCTTGTGGTCCTGCATCACTCTCTGGGCATCGTGTGCTGTTGGCATTATTAGTTTTGATGGGATTCGCGTTTATGTGCCAGCTGGTGCAGGAGCTCTCAGAGAGCAGAACTGGCTATCTTGGCTGTCAGGACTCGCCACTAAATCTTATTTTTATACTTTAACGCAAACACAACAAACATGTTTATGGTAAATATTCTGCTTTATTAACCCTCTAAGGACAAATGCATTTGTCCAAGTTCTAAACCAAAACAAAACTCAGAATTTGAGCAAAATGTCTGTTCAACCATACCTTTTCCTACTTTCTATTTCATATTAAGTGCACCCACACTTAATATATATTATTTTGTTCAGGAGAAATAGGGCTTCCATGTTACATCAAATATTTATGAAACATAATTTAATATGAATAAAATCTAAAACGTGCGAGAAATTAGGAAATGCTGTTAGTTTCCAAGTTCTGCTGGGCATGTTAACTGTGAATGTCATAATACTGTTAGCTTTTACTGCAATAAAATACACATGTTTGTATGCTGTGATGTCCCACGAGTACAACAATGCCCCTGATGTACAGGTTTTGTGTTGTCTTGGAATGTTACAAGGCCAAGTATAGGGATTGCACACTTCAGTTTTTACACATTGAAATGTGTTAGATTGGTTTTCTGGGCCTATGTTACCTTATGGTAGCACAGGAATAAGTATTAACCCCATGATGGCATAATCTATAATAGCGTGCTATTTTAGGTGATTTTTTATTTGTTTATCTGCCTGCCTAATACCTACTACCACACCCATTTCCACCAACAGAAACCCCTACACCCAACCCAAAAAGTTAAATACAATTGCTGATAGCAAAATAAACAGCTACAAATGGCAACAAAAGGGTAATTTTAAAAAAAATGTTTTAATGGAAATAACAAATAAAAATATCTGCTTTTTTGGAGAACCTTCTGATCACTCGGATCTATGGTACAGTGTTAAGGTGTTAACAAAAATAAAAGTGCTGTGAGAAGAAGGGTAAAAAAAAGAAAGTGTTTTTACCCTAAAAAAAACAAATATTCATAGTGCCAAGGTGCTAATCAACTTAAGCAGACTAACCACAGGGTTAAAATTAGATTTTACATTTTTTAAAGATTTTTTTAAATTGAACAGTTTTTTCATCATAACTCTGTCTCTCAGATCAGAGGCGGAGACATTGTACCTGAGATCACATGACTCAGACTGACAGACGTTGGATGCAAAGGGACTGCCTGGATTGTCAGGCAGATTCCCTGCTCACAATCTGAGTGCATGGTAAAGGACAGTGACATTGCAATGCTGCAAGTGAACTACTATACAGTAATTAATCAATGAAACTGTTATATAAAACGTTAACAGAATACAGACTGATATCAATGTGTGCAGAATAATAAAAAAGATATTTCATTGGTTTTAATAAAAAATCCAATACAAAATAATTTTATTATACATGACAAGCTAACATAGTTAATAATAGTCAGTTAATGTCTGTAATATCTCCAATTGAACTAACCATGAAGATACCAGCTTTCGGTCAAGCAGTTTGTATGGTGAGAATTTTTTTAAAAGTGACAATATGATTATTCCACTAAGTAATAAAAAGGAAGTGAAACATATATATTACAGGGAGTTAAAGGGACACTATAGGCACCAAAACAGCTCTACATTAATGAAACAGTTTTGGTGTATAGATCATGTTCCTGCAGTCTCACTTCTCAATTCGTTGCCATATAGGAGTTTAATCACATTGTTTAAAGCCGTTTTGGTGTATAGATCATGTTCCTGCAGTCTCACTTCTCAATTCGTTGCCATATAGGAGTTTAATCACATTGTTTAAAGCAGTTTTGGTGTATAGATCATGTCCCTGCAGTCTCACTTCTCAATTCATTGCCATATAGGAGTTTAATCACTTTGTTTATACAGCCCTAGTCACTCCTCCCTGCATGTAACTTGCACAGCCTTCCTAAACACTGCTTGAAGAAGAGTCATCTAATGTTTATACTTCTGTTACTGCACAGTCTGTTCAATTTAGCATTTCTCATCTTCTTCCCTGTTAATTGCCTTTTGACCATGCATGTGCCTCCTGTGTGTGATTGAAGTTTAATTTACAGATCAGGAAATACATGCTTCTAATGCAAATTAACAGTTGATTGAAAATAAAATAAAATAATGTTTTTAATGCAGACTGTATAAGTTACAGCCAGGGATTGTGTAGCTAGGCCTACATTACCAGGAACAAAAGTGATGTAACTGCTAAATGATACGGAATTGAGCATGGAGACTACAGGGTTTTGATCTACCCTAAAACTGCCTCATTACGTGTAAGTTTTGATACCTATGGAATCCCTTTAAAGGGTTGATATATAAAAAGAATTCTGGCTGATGAAAAATTATGGGATCTACATGGGAGCTAAGACTAGAACTCCAAGAATGGACAGACATACTGTAGAGCAGGGGTCAGCACGTGTGCCTTTGCACAGCACTAAAGGCTGCCAGAGCCAAGCATGCTCTGGCCTATCAGGAGTCCCAGTGGGTCTTCAAATATTGGCGGTGATTGCAGTTGGGGAGGGAAAATACTCATTTTACTCATTGTAGCACAGATCGCTTTCTCCCTGCACTTGTGAATGGGATTCTGCATTGGAGTAGAGCAGCCTGTAGCAGCTATCACAGCTCCTGCCCTTGACCTGTACCTGGCCAGCCTAGTCCCCACAGGACCACAGGGAAGCCACCATAGTTTTAGATATACACAGAGCTGCAGAAGAAGCCTCTTCCTCATTCAAATAATAGAAACAGCCCACACACAAACACACACAGTCACATCAAACACAACATCACTGACAATCCACATAAATGCACAAAACCCCACAAGCAGACTCTCACATGCAATACCCATACATGTACAAACCACCAAACACACAATATGACATCATCCAGACACACAATTCAACAAGCAGCCCCTACACACATCTCACATTCATAAGTATCATATACAATACCAATAAAACTCCTCATGAACATATACAATATAAAATCCCACATAAACACAAATACACAAGCACAATATGGCAACATACACAACTCAATAAAAACAATTAGGACCAGCTTGCAAAGGAACTTCAAAATCTTGTTTTGGCACAGCACTACTAAAAGGTTGCCTACCCCTTCTATAGAACAAAAATTAAACCTGTTCTCTTATTTTTTAAAAACAGCTCCAAGGCAAAAGTGAAGCATGTGGCAGATATTCATCGTATGCAAAAGAACATCATAGAAAATGAAGCTGAAACTCTTAAAGTGGCTAAAGAACTACCACAAATGTATACTAAGCATGCAGCAACCAAAACAAAACTAGATGAGTTGAAAGAACAGTCGAGAAAGGAGGAGTCACGGATGAAGGTATTGAGAATTTGTTTGAATTTGTTACCTTTAATTGAAGGTTCATTTAAGGAAAATGTTGGTTTACACTCGTTGCAAGTTATTTATTTATTTATTTATAAAATATTTTACCAGGAAAGATACATTGAGATTTCTCTCGTTTTCAAGTATGTCCTGGGTCAACAAATCATTGCATTGTTACAATTAGGGTACAATAAAATACAAAAACAATATTAATATACAATATATTCAAAATTTAACATAGAACAGGTAGGAAATATATAATCAACTATGACAGGTGCATTCTGTTTTGAGGTATGTAGAGAGGGATCTCTTAAAGGACTTTAACCCCTTAAGGACACATGACATGTGTGACATGTCATGATTCCCTTTTATTCCAGAAGTTTGGTCCTTAAGGGGTTAAGCTTAGGGAAGATTTTAATTTGGGCGGGAGGTCGTTCCACAATTGCGGTGCTCTGTAGGAGAAGGAGGATCGGGCTGCTTTCTTTTTGTATTGAGGTAGACTAAGTAAAGTGTTGGTACTAGATCGGAGGTTATAGGAAGTGGGAACAGCAGGGGAAAGCATTGTGTTCAGATAGGGTGGGAGTTTCCCAGAAAAGCTCTTAAACACAAGGCTGGAAAGAGGAAGGGTGTGTCTGGATTCCAGCGACAGCCAGTTTAGTTCTTTTAGCATGTCACAGTGGTGGGTCCTGTAATTACATTGTAGCACAAATCGGCAGAACGAGTTATACAATGTGTTGAGTTTATTAATGTGGGATTGCGATGCAGATGCCTACACTACATCCCCATAATCAATGATTGGCATCAGCATTTGCTGTACAATCTTTTGCTTTACTGTAGGGCTTAGGCAGGATTTGTTTCTGTACAGGACACCTACTTTTGGATAAAGTTTAGATGAAAGTTTTTCTATGTGCAGGCCAAAAGATAGATTGGGGTCTAACATCATACCCAAGTATTTGAAAGAGTGGACTGCAGTCAGTGTGCCATTTGAATTTGTTTTGATGGATAGGTGGGAATTGTGTAATTTGTGTAATTTTGGTGCTGTTCCAAAGATCATTGTGACAGTTTTGTCAGTGTTCAGGAATAGTTTGTTTTTTGCGATCCACTTTTCTACCTCTGTAAACTGGTCTTGGAGCACAGCCTCAAGCTGCGGTAGATCGGAATTGCTCGCATAGATTACCGTGTCATCTACGTACATGTGTACGTTTGAGGATTTGCAGACATTAGGCAGATCATTTATAAATAATGTAAATAGTAGGGGGCAGAGAATGGAACCTTGGGGAACACCACACGTGACTGGAAGAGGGAGGGAGTCGCTGTCAGAAATGGACACATATTGCGAGCGATCCGATACATACGATCGAAACCAGTTTAGCGAACGATCACCAATACCTGAGTTTTTGAGTTTGTGCAGTAGAATGTCGTGGTCTACTGTGTCAAAGGCCTTTGCAAAATCAAGGAAAATAGCTCCAGTAAGGTCTCCGTGTTCCATGCCAGTTTGGATGTCATTGCAAACTTTTAAGTTGTAGTGGAGTGATTCTGGCGAAAGCCCGATAGATCGGGGTCAGAGTTTGATTGTTGGTAGTACTCACATAGTTGCGTATGGACACATTTTTCGAAGATTTTCAAAGATTTTAGACAATACCGGGAGCAATGATATAGGGCGATAGTTAGAAACCAAAGTAGTGTCACCACTTTTATGGATAGGCACTACTCTCGCAGTCTTCCAAAGTTTGGGTATGTATCCAGACACCAAGAATTTGTTAATTAGAGTTGCGACGGGTTTAGCAATTGCCGGCGTTTAGCAATTGCCGGCATTTAGTATAGTTGACATATTATATCAATAGCATGATTTATTTATTACTGGTATTTATAAAGTGCCAGTAGATTCCGCAGCGCTGTAGAATTAGTGGAGAACGTACACTATACACAGACAAATACAAGAGGTAGAGAGAGCCCTGCCCGTAAGTTGATAACTAGCCATTGGAGCTTTTTTTATACAAAGTGCTTAGCTACATAGCCCATGAGTTTACAATCTAAAGGATACAATAGGGATTTGAGACAAGAGGTAGCAGGGGAAATTTGGAGGTGATGGCTAAAAGAGTTAGCAGAGAGAAGCAGCTATTAGTAAAATATAAAGGGAATGGAGGGGGTAATTGAGGGAGAATGTCAAACAGCTGGAGGAGCATGCTATATATTTAGTGGGAACCTGGGTGGGCGGGATGTGGTGAGGGTTATTGGATTTGCTGCAGGATGTAAATGCTTAGCTCCACTGAGTATGAGTGTGAGATGAGGCCTGAAGGACCGATATGGAACAGTGATATGAAGGTATTTACAGCTGGGAGGAGTATAGGAAAGAGGAGAGAAGGAGAGGGGAGAGTAGCCATGTGTTATATACTGTTGAAAAGTTTAGCAACCAAATTCTATCACCCAAAATATTAATAACTGTCTAAATGAAAGATTGGTCAGAAACATGAAATGACAATAATACAAACTGTATGCACAAAAAATTACAGTGGCAAACTACAGGTATAAATGGTGAAAATTCTATAGTAACATATAATAATATGGTAGCAACACAAAAATAAATGAGATGGAGTATCTTCCAAGTTTAGTCAATACCTAAGGGTTGTTGGATTTGCTGCAGGATGTTAAATGCAGAGCTCCACTGAGTATGAGTGTGAGATGAGGCCCGAGGGTTGTTGGATTTGCTGCAGGATGTTAAATGCAGAGCTCCACTGAGTATGAGTGTGAGATGAGGCCTGAGGGTTGTTGGATTTGCTGCAGGATGTTAAATGCAGAGCCCCACTGAGTATGAGTGTGAGATGAGGCCTGAAGGACAAAGATGGAACAGTAATATGTGTGTTTCAAATGCAGAGAGTTAATAACAAGGTGTAAACACAATACACTGCTGTTCCTATATTCAAATGGCATAATGTTTATAAATGTGATTTAAATAAAAATATAACTTAAAATGATAGTGGGTGCGCTTAATGAAATAACATTGTGATATGTAATATCTAATATCTAAATTTATTAGAGTGAATGGTAATCTTACTTTGAATATGTAAATTAGAAACATATCAGAAAGAAATGAAAATAGATAACATTAAATGTTATAAAGTGCAGTATAAAGCAGCATCATATATGATTCATATAATGGGGAAAGTAAGCCAGCCCCCTGTTTTCTCATATATATATTTGGGAGTCTAACCAACTCTTTGGCTTTGCACCCCTCCCTTGTCCCAGGAGCCTCATCCCAGGGCCCTATTTAGCCTTGTAGTGCAGAGAACTCTAGATAGAATTCCCCCCACACCCCCAAGTAAGTAGCTCATGAAGCAGACACTAGGCTGGTAGTGTAGGACCTGCCAAGAATGGGGTACATTGACGTTGTGGCAGGCTTATGCAATGTATGATCATATAATGTAACTAAACCCCCATTATTATTTTTTGCCTGGATAAAATAAAATAACTAAATCTGTCAGCACTTAAGTTGCTGTTTAGGGGATAATGGAATGCGCTGGATTTACTTTCCAAAGATCATTGTGATCATTTTGTCAGTGTTCAGGAAGAGTGTTTTTTGTGATCCACCTTTCTACCTCTGTAAACTGGTCTTGGAGCACAGCCTCAAGCTGCGGTAGATCGGACTTGCTCGCATAGATTACTGTGTCGCCTGCGTACATGTGTACATTTGAGGATTTGACGACATTAGGCAGATCTTTTATAAATAATATAAATAGTAGGGGGCCGAGAATGGAACCTTGGGGAACACCACATGTGACCGGAGAGGGAGGGAGTTGCTGTCAGAAATGGAGTCGCTGGCAGATATTGTTGATGTCTGAGTGCATAACAGAGCTCCACATCCATAATACTCACAGTAATGTGCATTTAAACTACAATAAATGTGCTTAGAAATCAGTCTTTTAAAAAAGGAAGTATTCTTCTTTTTCTGACATATTATAGTTGCATAAATTCTTATTAGTAAGTCACCTATATTTTCTATGAAAAGTCACGCCCCTGGTCATGCCCCCACTCACACCCCTAAAATGAAAGTGTCCCATGTCAAATATTGGGAGGTATGTATCAGTGAACAATATGCTTCTTATGATCACACTGAAGTCATATGTTGGAACAATTGGGGAAAAATCAAGGTTGTCACAAGTCATCCTTTTAAAAATATCAATCCATATAAAAGAAATATTAAATGACGTGTTTCATCCTTTATAACAGACTTATTCATAGATACAAAACCAGTGCACAAAAAGGGCTTACAAACTGCTAAAAGGTGAACATCCCAAACCAAAAACTACCTATTAATTTGTTACCAAACCAATTTAGATATTACTATATCACTCTTTGTTCCGGATGGTTTTAGCAAAAAATATGACATTGGTGTCTATCTCAATAAGGATATATATAAGGCAGATGCTTTGTTAGCCTTGCTTCATGGCCATGTGTATTGTAGGCGTGTAGCAAGGTAGCGCTGATCTCTGTGCTATTCTTGCTTTACTCCCTCACGCACCCTGCTGTGATGCCTGGAGCCGGAATATGACATGGCTCTGGCCCTGGCATGACTTAACGGCGCACAAGAGAGCAGAGCAAGAAGATTAAAGCATCCTCGCTACCTTGATGGCGCACACATGCACACCCAACCAGCAGTCTCAGCAGTCATCCTGGACCCCAGAGAAAGACCTGGTTGGTTGGAATTAAATAAAAAAAAAAAAATAATAATTTGTGAGTGATGATAAAATGTGTGTTTGTGTGTTAGTGTGTGTGCGTTACAATGAATGTGTGTATGTTGTCTGTCAGTAAATGTCTCTGCCAGTGAATGTGAGTGTGTTAAATCAGTGAGTGTATGTGTATGCCATTGTGTAGGCAGTGTATATGTATCTGAGTGTGTGCTTGTCAGTGAGTGTAATGTTTTACTTTGCAGGGATAAAATGACAGGCCCACTATACCCATACCACTTCATTGAGAAGTCTGGGTCTGGATCTGGGTAACTTTAGTGGTCCTTTAAGTTTATGCCGTGTGCTTTCCCCAATTCCCTTTAATGGGATCATTCAATAGGGTGATATTATCTTGCTTTAACATTAACAACCAGAGTTTATAACACCCTTTAACTGTATTAGTTAAAAAGCAATATTTCGCTGTAGGGCATGTAGTTTGCCTGGTCTGGAAAAGTATTAACCTCAATTGATTACCTTCAAATCAACTTCATATCCAAATTTTGAGTCTTCAACTTTTAGCTCTTTTACGGTTTTTAATGGTGGTGGTTCACTGGTTATATATCTATGAACACAGACAAAGTGCGTGAGATATATGACTCATTTTATATGGATTGATATTTAATAAAGACGGCTTGCGACGACATTGATTTTCCATGCATTGTTCCAAGTCTTTTCTTCAATGTATATATTTTCTTTAAAATTGAGTGGGAAACCGTTTGACAAGAGCACGTGGAGATAACCTGGTTGAGTGATTGAATGTGCGAAGTAAGTGGCGGGAGCACTGTGAATCATCCCTGTGTTCTTTTCTATTTAAAAGTAAAGTCATAATGACGTTTGCAAATTGCAGAACTACATTTAGCATCTTTTTTTTCTGTTAGAAATGCTGTATTTTGTGTTTTTTTATAAAACATTATCTTGCTTATAGTATTTATTGTTTTTGTGCCCTTTAATTTGGTATCAGAGCTCAATATGGGACTATTACAGTCAGAACATTATACAAGAGTTTATAAAATAAAACCATTCCTCTAATATCTACAGGTATAATGTATTAAAGGAAATTAAAGGGTTATACCGAATACTATAGATATAGAGCAATGTTTCTAATCATTATTATTTTCACAACTGTTCCTGAAAAACGCCAAAAGGTGGCAGTGTTGCGTTAAAATGCTTATGTTCTATATCTTTCTCTCCATCTGTCTGTCTCTCATAAGCTCATATGCTAAAAAGACAGTTTTATATTACAAACAGAATGTAATGATCTACACTCAGGATACATTCAAAGTTGGTTACTGGAAAATAACTTACCCGAACTGCACACTCAAATATGTTGAGTTCATCTAAAAAAAATACACATAAAATTATTTATGTAACATATTCCTTTGTGTAACATATTCATCCTCACCTTGCGGTATCCGCGCTCAGTGGCCATGCATCAGTGTACCTGACTCCTGCAACATATTGGTGAATGCCAGCCGCTGTGGATCCACGCCAAATTATAGCCACATGTCCGCCCATGGTAATGACCACTTTGGCGTGTGATGTCACGCGGGAGATGCGCACGCACGTTCTGGAGTCAAAGGCCGATTTTGGCAAATCAGAATTGTAAAAGGCTTATTTAAACGCATCCCCTCATTGCCCTGTCGTGGTTTCCCTAGTGGTTGTCTGAAAGTGTTTATTTCTGATCATTGAGTTTGGCTTCGTTTGACTTCCCTGTATTCTGGTATCCCTGACTTTTGGCTTTCCCTCATCACGTCTTTCTGTGTACCTGACCTCAGCAAGTATTCTGATTATCCTCTGGTACGTTAAGTCTGGCCATTCTAAGGCCCAGTAAGACGTTACCTTTTAGTCCTAGGTGTGATACAGTTCTACGTGCTGGATCAGCTAGTAATCCTGACACTTTGGAAGTGAGCCACCCTGACCAGAAATGGTCAGCTGTCCCTTTCCTATAATTCACAAGTTAAAACACCTATGTTAAATGCCTGTGTCAGTCACAAATGCGGACTGCATTTACAGCTTGTCATTTTCATTTATTGAAAGTAAATCCTTTTGATGAAAACTCCTGGTCACAAGGGAATTCTACCTGCATGTTCCAAATGGTGTTTGCTAAAGCGATTAAGTCTTCGCCTCCCTCTCTTTCTCTTCCACTCACTTAAATTTTCAATTTCTCCCTTTCCTCTGGCACTTTTCCTTCACCCTTTAAGCATGCAACCAATTCTGAAAAAGCCCAACCTCGACCCCAACTCCCCATCCAACTACCGCCCTATATCGCTACTGCCATTTCCTCCAAGAGCCTTGAGAGAGTTGTGTATGCGAGATTGACAGACTTTCTTGAATCCAACTCTCTGCTTGACTCGCTTCAGTCTGGATTCCGCACTCGTCACTCTGTTGAAACAGCTGTGACCATAGTATCCAACAATTTAATTGCTGCTAAATCTCACGCCCATTACTCTATCCTAATTCTCCTTGATCTTTCTGCTGCCTTTGACACTGTTGATCATCAACAGCTTCTTCTCATTCTCCATAAACTCGGTCTACGAAAGACTGCTCCCTCCTGGTGCTCCTCCTACCTCTCCCATCACTTTTTCAGTGTTTCCTTCTCTGTCTCTGCCTCTTGTCCCCAACCCCACTCTATTGGTGTCCCCCAAGGTTCAGTCCTTGGTCCCCTACTGTTCTCCATTTATACTAGACATGTGCACCAGTGACATTTTTGTTTCATACAAAGGATTTTGTACTAAATAAAAATTTCATTCGTTAATCCCGAATTTCGGCCACAAACCATTCTTTTTCAAACAAAATTTGTTAAAAAATAAATATTAAAACAGCACTGCGCATTCGCAAAAGAAAAGAGGGAGCCGGCAGCGCTACCAATTCCTTCCTTGTAATAAATAACTATTCCTCCTCCCCCCCCCCCCCACCCCCCATTAAAACCTATGGGGATAACTATGACCGCATTTTAATAAAAGGGAGGTTAAATCATCCCGCATGCCGCGAGTAGGAGCATGTCGCCTAAACAGCGAGCAGCCACTGGCTGCTTGCTGTCATTTAACACTAAATATAAATCAGTATGGGGTCACTCTGACCCCCATATTGATAAAAGGGAGGTTAAATCCTACTCGTGGCATGTCGCCGAAACAAATTCAAAAGTACTAGTGACTGGGCAGCTCTTGCTGCCCAGTCACTAGTGCAGTAAGGGGGGACCTGGCACAGGTTAAAGCCTGCCGCATGCCCCTACCTGTGCCAGGTCCTCCCGTGTAGTAGGGCCCGTGGCTGCTCGCTGTAATTAAAACTGGATATAAAAATCAGTATTTTAAATAGAAGTGATAGAGATTGTAAGCTTACGGGCAGGGTCCTCTACCTGTTGTATCGGTCTGTTCTTATTGTGTTTGTCTTTTCCCAATTGTACAGCGCTGCGGAATTTGTTGGCGCTTTGTAAATGCCAGTAATAATAATAATAATAATAGAGAGCTATGGTAAAAGTATGTGTAACTAAAAGTTATAGCAAAAACTATGACAATGTTGCAATATGAAAAAGTAGCTATTATGAACGCGGCGGCAAAGCTAATTTTCCTGTCCCCCCACAGGTCCCCACACCTCCCACGCCTCCCCCCTCTGTCAGTCCCTACATTGGCTTCCAGTTAGATATAGGGCTCAATTTAAGATTCTGGTGCTTGCTTACAAGTCCCTACATAATGCTGCTCAAACCTACCTATCCTCCCTAATACACAAGTGTTTCCCGTCAAGGCCCCTGCGCTACCTATATCCTCTGTCCGTACTCCCACATCTGATGCTCTCCTCCAAGACTTCTCCAAGGCAGCACCTTTTCTGTGAAACTCCCTTACTTTCTCCGTTAGACTTTCACCCAGTTTCCACTCCTTCAAAAAATCTTTGAAAACACACTTCTTCAGGATAGCATATCAATTAACCTGTTAGCGGGTTTTCATCCCCCCTCCGCCCCATGACTCCTCTCCTGCAACTGTCAAAAATAACCTAAGTTCCCAGTGAATACTTTTCTAGCAACCTATATCATTACCCCTACTTATACCCTTTGTGTCGCTATACCCCACTCGCTCTAGCATGTAAGCAGAGCCCTCAACCCCTCTGTTCCTGTGCGTCCATTTGTCTGGTTACAATTACGTGTCTGTTAGTCCACCCATTGTACAGCGCTATGGAATTTTGCTGGCACTATATAAATCATATTATAATAATAATAATCATGACATGCATTTGCATACTGCAAAAATAATCACAATGTAGGATTGCATAGAGATCAGGGATTGGCTGATTAACAACCCCCTGGTCCTAAAAATGCAGTTTGTGGTTCAAATCTCAAAAGTAAAGGGACATTTTTGGCATATTCTTTGATTGCTAAAAATAGGATCTCCGTTTCAGCCTGGACTATCACTTTAAGATGTGTATAGGGTAACAAAATGTATGATATAGAGGTGCCTGTATAGATCTATCTAAACAGCTAGTACTATACAAATTGTCTGAATAAATGGTTGCAAGCAAGTTCATGAGTTCCTCGCAATTCCAGCTGCTCAGGGCATTTCACAAATTAGTACTCAATCTTCAACATCTTCCTGTTTGGAGAAGTTCAGCAGGCCGATCTATGCTCGTTTTACTGAATCAGTGTGTTTGTTGGCCTGCAGATATTAAAATCCTGTTATACCTGGTAAGAAATACATTTACAACATCTGTTAGAAATATCATGTTATGATGCAACTCAGAGCTAGTTCTTGTTGCTGTTTTGATAAAGATCTAATGCTTACATAAACTAAACAACCTTTCATTTATTTTAAAGAACCTGAGTGATAACTTGAGAAAACAAATTACAGACGAAGCAAGAACAAGTCAATTAACTCAGGTATGCTTTCTCCTATGTAACCATCATGGTAACAAGTTCAAAAGCCAAGGCCAATCAATCACAGTGCACCCGTAAGCAAGTCCCACTCCTACCAGACTGGCCCAGTAATGTGTATAATGACATAACGAGGATCTCAGATATGGACAAAATCCAATGAAAATTGTGAGCTGTTTGGGAAAAAAAGTGCTAGAATAAAGATTTAAAAAAAAAAAAAAAAAAAAAATCCCTTAGGGGGAAAAAAAAAACCAAAGGAATGAGAACAAAAGAGAAAAATGGAAAATAGGGAAGAAAATTCTGTCTACATCCAAAATCATACATACCTAGGGGGATAGAAAACATTTTTGACTGATATGAAATATGACTTTCTTTCAGATACTAGTAAATATTCCTGTGAGTGACATACAGAGTTTTTTAGGGTCCTTGAATTCTGACTCTTCCTGTATATACTAACCGATAATGGGGTGTTTAAATAAGGTGTAATAGGAGGGATTCAAATCGGAAAGTGATGCCGGAATCCATTAGAATGTTCCTGACATTTGTTCTACTTTCAGACCTCTGCCTACAAATGGTCCTGATACAAATACACAAAATACACTTTGGTAGGCAATCATGTACAAAAACTTAAATAGAGATGAGGAAACAGCATTCAAGAATCCACAGCATTTAATAACACTGAATGCCATGAACGTTAAGGTGCATCGTTAAGCCAGTTCATTTAGACTGTGAATTAGGAGTAATTAGATAGATCACTAGACTTGTGCATTTGGTAAGTAAACGCTCTCTGCAGCCCCTTGTCTGTAATATGGCAATGTAAATTGCCATAATACAGACATTGACTCGAGTATAAGTCGAGTTGGGGTTTTTCAGCACAAAAAATGTGCTGAAAAACTCGACTTATACTCGAGTATTTACGGTACTTTTTAACCCTTAATAGGGAACACCATATGTATTTTGTATCATGAAACAAACAAAACGGGCCGTGGACGAAGTGGATTTCTGTCCATGAAGCCAGAAGACGGTGCAGGAAATAGAGAAGTCTTCAATTGCCCACTCACATTTTCTTAAGTTTTTTTTTTTAAATTTCCTTTTTTCAAATTTTCAAAGTTTGCAAAAAGAAAAGCAGTCATTATAACACTTAATTTTTTTAAATACAGATATAATTATGTAATCACATAATATAAATATGACAACATACAATTGGCACAGCAGAAATGCCTGATGTTGTGTAGCCATCAGGATAGGCAACATTTGAGCTATTTTTGCATTGTGGTATATAAGTAGGCGCATTTTCATGCCATTTTGGTTCGTCCAAATAGTTTTTATGAAACAATCGCATTGACAAAACATGGAAAAAAATTGGACAAATGAATACAGACAAAACAAATTTTCTGCCATGCACAAGTCTGTTGATCACCTCACATCACAAAGGCAGGTAGGGAAGAACAAAGGATCTTTCCTGCTAGGCCATGTAGGGCAGCACTGGCCCTAAAAGGGTGCTCTGTCCCTTCTTGGGCCAGTGGGGAGATTAGATTTGCAGGGAAGAGAGCCAGAAAGCCTCTGACTCTCTAGATAGTCACTCTCATAAGAATTCAAAATCACCTGTATGCCTTTCATCAGTTAAAAGGAATCCCATCATGTGCATATTCTGTAACCCAGCCATGAAGCCCAAAGCCAATAACTATGATTCAGCGTGCAGTTAGGACCTGTTGCTTTTCTCTCGAGCAGATTGGATTTATTTCAAACAATTAGAATTATTATAAAATAAAGCCATCATTTATTAATTTTTTTAATCTATATTGTACATTTTAAATGTATGCACAGGTGAGGATACATGCAATTGCAAACGAAATGCAACAAAAAGAAAAAGAACACAAGAAAACAAAAGATGAGCTGGCCCAGGCGGTTGAAGAGATTGAAAAGCCTGTGAGAGTCTTAGAGAAGAAAGTCAAGAAATTAAGACTTGAGCACAACAAAAAGTCACAGGTACAAATCACTGCTTGTCTGGTTAGAGTTCCCCGTATTGCTCTTTACAATGTATCAATATTTTTATTTATAATTATTGTTGGTAATTTAATGTTAAATGTTAATCACCAAAACCACTTCATATTGGTTGCCAGAGTCCACCGACTCCTTCTTACCTTTAAGTGTTAAACCATTTTCAAATGGTTTTACTCTTAAGTGCAGTATTCCCCAGGCACCGGTCTATGTTCCTCTCTTCTTCCTGCTCACAGATGCTGAGGCGGCCAAACAGCATCTCCATGGGTAGCATTCAGCGCCTCCATGCAGATCCAATCTAACACACTGCCCCTCTTCCCACTCTAATACACTGCCCACCAATCCAATGCATTGCCCCCAAATCCAACACACTGCCCCTCCTCCTTCCACTCCTCCACTCCACCATACACTGCCCCCTTCACCCAATCTAATACATTGCCACTTAATCTAATACACCGCCCCTCCTCCCTCCACTCTACTTTAATATAGTGCTTGTCGGGATCCCGCGGGCGGCTGCGAGGGGAGGCTGCACTCCGCTCGCAGTACTCACCCTCCAGCCGTCCACGGTCCTCTCCTCCACGTGGGCTCGGCGAGCGGCATCCTTCCAGCCTCGGATGCCGCCCACGTCTTCCTCCACGTACCCCAGCGGCAGCATGCATGATGCTGCACGCTGGGAGACCGCCCAATATATTACACGCCGGGGTCAGTCACCTGACCCGGCGTTAAAGGCACAGTGCCTAAATCACAGTGGGAGGTTTAGATATCTCCCACGTGTGATTGTTAATTCTGATTGGAAATTATCCAATCAGAATTAACCTTATGGTTTAAATACTTACCTTTCCTGTTCCTCCCTGCCCTGTTGTGGTCTTTGCTTGCTAGTATTGCTACTGAACTTGTGTTTCTGGTTACGTACTCTCTGGCTTGTTAATCTGACTTTGTGACTTTCTCCTACCCTTTGACCTCGGCTTGTTTCTCGTTATTCTGTCTTCTGGTTCCCCTTACTCGGCTTGTCTCCTGACTATTCTTTGTGTGCTTAGCCCGGCCACTCTAAGGTCCGGTACTGCACCTTTTCTGTGTGTGTGTGTGTGTGTTAGCATGTTGGGTTCCCCGAATCGTGACATTACAACAGGGCCATAATGGAACCTGCTGACATACCACAGCTCCTAGTTAATCAGGAGGCTAGAATGGATGGTTTAGACCACCGTATGGATCAGTTTGCTCAAGCTTTGCAAACCATACTGGCTCGTACTGCACACTTGCAACCTGCCGTTCAGGAGGCTGCTGCTGCTGTGCCCGAACCCATTCCCACTCCAGTACCCGTTCCTGCTCATGTAGTTCATATGACGCCGCTACAGCGGTGACCCAGCATTGAGTCGTGGTTTCCTCAACCAAATTGACATCCATTTAGTGATGAATCCACGTTCCTATCCCACTGACAGATCTAAAATCGCTTTTTTTTTTTTTATTCTTTATTTTTGTTGTGCAGATATAGACATTTAACATTTTCTTTCCGTGCCACCACAGCATTAGAAAGGTGAGTATAGACATTTGGTTTGATATGGCATACGGATTGGCAGCACATTATTTTGTATTAATATTAGGCTAAGTCCAGATGAGTCGTGTCGCTAAGAGCGTTACAAGTTTAAAACTAGATAAGAAAACTTCAGCTGTAGTAGTAGGTATGGTGGATACGTAGGGTACAGTCCTGTTGGCAATGCGGTTTGGTTAGCTAAAAAGTAAACTATGAAGCCCAGGTGAGAACGTAGAAGGTTGGGGCTAGGTAGAGGCTGTGCCCTGTGTGTTGTGTTACCTGAGGGGCCTGATGCTAGGTGTCCTCCGAACCAGTTCCTGGCTTTGTGTCTGAGTCTCAGGTCGAGTGTCAGGTCGTGCAGGTCGGTGTGATTGGGTGACTAAGTGTGTCTCCGCTGTGAGTGGGTGGCCTAGGTAGGCTATAGCTCTAGGTGAGGTTCTCGCTTAAGCGAGTTCGCCTGCGCGGTTATGGGTGTCTCTGTCTGTGTCAGCGTAAGTCGTCCTATTAGTGCGGGTGAAACGCCCGTCAGAGGAAATACATAAAATCATATAACAATCGTAAGTTGTAAGACCATAAGTGATCTGGTCAAATAGGTAACATAGACTGCAAAGCAGCTCTGAACATAACGTGAGTAACAGAAAATCAGTAGCGGAAGATAGGCAGGAGAGTGTCCCGGTCATGGTGAGGTCCTATCAGGGAGCCCCAGAGGGCCTCATGTGGGTGCCGCCGCAGAATGTTCTGCCGTGGGTCTTCATGGGATGAACAGTGTAACTCTACTCGGGTCCCAGGCGTGTGTGGGTCTGTTATTGGGTTGCGGTTGCGGCTGTGACAGGTAGTCCTGTGAGAGTCCCAAGTCCCGTAAGAGCGCGGCTGCATCGCTCAGGCTCTGGATAGAGTAAGCAGTCTCCCCGTGTGTTACTTGGAGCATGCGAGGTGAGCGCCAGCGGTATCCGATGTTGCGTTGTTGGAGCAATAAGGTAAGGGGTCTGAGTGACCGTCTCCAGGCCATGGTGCTGCCCGACAAGTCGCTGTAAAATTCTAGTGCCATATTTTCGAACCTGTAGTTTGGCTTGCCCCTGAGTGCCTTCAGTATTGCCGTCTTATCCGCTCCATTGCGGAATTGAATGATCAGGTCACTCGTGGCGGTTGATGGGGCTTTGGCCGGCTTAGGGATTCGGAAGAGACTGTCCAGTGGAGTGGCTTTGGCCTGTTTTGGCGGCAGTAAGTCTCCCATCATCCTCCTGATTAGGTGTGGCAACTCCGTTTCGGGGACCGCGTCGGGTACCCCCCTGATTTTCAGATTATTTCTTCGGCGCAGGTCTTCTTGGGCCGCAAAGCGGCGTTCGTGGGCCTGATTCTGCTTTTGGAGGTCTTGCACTGCCCCCTCCAGCGCCTGTATCCGCTGGGAGTCTCTCTGAGCGGTTGTTTCCATGTTCCCCATGCGGTCTGTTAGGCCCTGTAGGCCCCCTTTTATCGTGGCTATGTCTGCCTGTAGGGTGGTCTGTAGATCCACTAGGAGCCCCTTCAGTGCCGATATGGTGACCGGAGATGTGTCCAGATCTGTTTGTTTTGGCAGGGGTTTCGTCGGTGTGGGTAAGAAGGTCTCGTCCTCCTCTGAGGCCAGGTCATCCGAGAAGTCGGAACAGCCGCCAGATAACGTGGCCATCTTGGGCCCAGTCGCGCCATGCGCCTGGCGCCATAGTTCGCCAATATTCATTCCCAGATTGGGACGATCTGGTTTGACTTTTTTAGTTTTACGCCCCATGCTTGTTTAATATGCGGGTGCGCTGTCCGGGCTCTCGATATCGCCGGTTATTGCCCGTGAAAAAGGGTTTTTTAGCCGTTTTGTGTCTGGAGCTGCAGAGGCTTGCGTCCGTTCGCTTTGGCAGTTAGGCTCCGCCCCCCTAAAATCGCTTTTTTGATTAACCATTTGTCCGGGAGAGCTTTAGCATGGGCCAACCCCATGTGGGAGAATACGTCTCCTATGTCCTTTGCAGATTTTCTGACAGCTTTCAAACACACGTTTGATCAACCCGGTAGGGTTGCTTCTGCTGGCAAAGCTCTGCTTGGGGTCCGACAGGGTAACAGATCTGTAGCGGATCACACTATCGAATTCCGCACTCTAGCAGCTGAAGTGGTTTGGAATAATGACGCCTTCGTAACAGCCTTTCAGGAGGGTTTGGCCGCTTACATACTGGATGAAATAGCATCCAGGGAATTGCCTGTTCTTCTGGATGATGTTATAGACTATATGATTCTTATTGATAACCGTATTAGAGAGAGGCGTAGTCAAAGACGGCTGGATACACGTAGAATGTGGGCGGGATTGGACGCGGGCCCCAGGGGGCCCAGACCCTGAGCTGAGTTAGGGGCCACAAAATTTCTGGTGGCGGCCCTGCTTGTCGGGTCTGTACGCAGTGTAAGTCCCCTAATGTGAGATCCCGGGGTCTACTTATGCCTCTATCTATACCCAAGAAACCATGGACCTACTTATCCGTGGATTTCATTGTAGACCTTCCTCTTTCTGATGGTCAGACAGTGATATTGACTGTGACGGATAGGTTCTCTAAAATGGCGCACTTTATTCCGCTTAAGAAACTTCCTTCTGTGGTTCAGTTGGCTCAGGTGTTTGCCAAAGAAGTGTTCCGCTTGCATGGGGTACCTCAGGATATCGTGTCTGACAGGGGCCCTCAATTTGTCTCTCGGTTTTGGAGGGGCTTTTGTGCTGAGATGGGGGTCTCCTTGTCGTTCACTTCCTCCTATCACCCACAATCTAATGGTGCGGACGAATGTGCTAATCAGTCTGTGGAATTGTATTTGCGCTGCTTCACTAATGCGCACCAGGATGACTGGTCTCGCCTCCTTCCGTGGGCTGAATTTGCCAGGAATACGGTGTCTCATTCGTCTACTGGCTTAAGTCCTTTTGAGGTTGCTTATGGGTTTCGGCCTTCTGTCCTTCCCGGTGCGTTCTCCGACAAGGGAATGCCCGCCTTGGACCAGCACCTCGCCTCTTTGCGGAGGATGTGGGATCAGGTCCATGTTGCGCTGTCTCGTTCAGCAGCTGCTCAGAAGAAGTTTGCTGATCGCCGTAGGGTTGCGGCCCCTTCTTATGTTCCGGGTGATAGGGTATGGTTGTCCTTCAGGAACCTCCCTCTCAAGGTTCCCTCGATGAAATTTGCTCCCAGATTTCTTGGTCCCTACAAGGTGTTGCGTAGGGTTAACCCCGTTTCCTACTCCCTTGACCTGCCTCCTTCCATGCGTATTCCGAACACGTTTCACGTCCCGCTTTTGAAGCCCTTACTGTGTAACCGGTTCTCTCGTCCCCTCGGGCTGCCCGTTTCCCCTCGCGCTGTCCCTAGTGACGTGTACGAGGTGGCTGCCCTTCTCAACTCTCGTGTTTCTAGGGGTCGGCTGCAATATCTGGTGGATTGGAAGGGGTACGGCCCTGAGGAGCGGTCTTGGGTTTCGAGCTCTGATCTGCACGCTCCCTCTTTGGTCCGCTCCTTTCATGCCCGGTTTCCTTTGAAGCCTTCTGCTTCCCGCCCTCCGTGCGGTCTTCCAGGGGGGGGGTAATGTCGGGATAAACTGTCGCAAGTCCCACCACCTCGATGGCCGTATTACATGGGGTACTAACACAATATGGAATGATATCTGGGTATAAGGCCAATATGTTCAAATCTAATGCCCTCCCACTAGGGAAATCTGCGGCGGACACGGCATCTATGCATGGAGCCCACGGAATACAGATAGTGCACCGATCAGTCACATACTTAGGGATCCAACTGACGGCAGACGCAACTAAACTATACAAACTCAATTATACTCCACTACTGAACCTAGAAACATGGAACAGTGGATGGATAAACCTATCTCTTGGATAGGCATACCGTCCATACCGTCAAAATGAATGTATTACCCAGACGACTTCGAAGGGGGCTGCCACAAAACCTTTCGAGACAAACTAGTCCCGCATCTGAAAACCCTATTCCAAGATTTGATGACAGGGACTCCCGGGCAAAGACCACTCCCTACCGGAAGAATACCGACCCATCTCCCTCATCAACCATGACAGCAAGATACTGGCAGGGAGACTAAACCCATTCCTAACGCACTTAATTCACGCAGACCAGGTAGGATTCATCCCAGGTAGGCAGCTCTTCGAGAACACACGCAGAAACATAGATGTAATCTGGACCCTAGCGGCGGCCAAAACACCATCCCTAGCCCTCTCCCTAGATGCTGAAAAAGCATGCGACCACGTAAAATGGCCCTACATGTTCGCGCTACTGGAATACCTAAGATTTCCCCCAACCTATGTCACAGCAGTCCGGGCACTTTACACTAACGTATCAGCACAAATAAAAATATCCGGAGCGACATGCCCACTATTCAATATAAGCAACGGCACCCGACAAGGATGCCCACTATCCCCCTTACTCTTTGTACTGTCTCTGGAACCACTCCTCCAGGCGATCAGGGAACACCCCCTGATCTCTGGGGCCAAGATCGAAGACCACAAATTCCTAGTCTCCGGATACGCAGACAATGTACTACTCACTTTGAACAACCCCATCCCATCCATGCAAGCATTGATCCCACTCCTCCAGACCTATAGCTCTATATCGGGCTACATGGTCAACATCGAGAAATCTAGTGCTCTCCCCATGAATCTCTCACGGGCGGACATCGCCCAAATCACCACAGGCCATCACTTACACATCTCACCCACATCGCTCACATATTTAGGAATCAAACTACCAGCGAACCCCACCGCCCTATATAGTCTAAATTACCCACCCATGATTGACACACTCATATCAGACATGGAAACCTGGGTGGACAAACCCATTTCCTGGATCGGTAGCATACACTTGGTCAAAATGAATATCTTACCCCGTATATTATTCTTATTCCAGGCCCTGCCCACCCCCATCACAAAAGGAGACCTCACCCCCTTACAACGGGCAATAGACTGATTCATTTGGCAGAACAAGAGACGCAGAGTGTCCCGCAACATCCTCTACCGCCCCAAGACGAGAGGCGGCCTTGGACTACCCCACTTGCACTTTTACTACTAAGCGGCCCAACTAACGCAAATAACCCTATGGCATACCCCCCCCAGAAACTAGACGATGGGTTGACCTGGAGTCATTACTCATGAAATCAGACCTCCCACAATTTTACATCTGGACCCCAAGGGAACAAAGAGCATTACCAAGAACAGCATGCCCATCCATCACCAACTCCATCCAGCTATGGGACACAGCCGCCCTTATATATGAACTAATGTCCCCGCCCTCCCCCCTCACCCCAATATACTGCAACAGGGCCTTCTTGCCGGGCATGAGACCGTGGGACTTCAAGGGCCTCGAGGGCGCAGGCCTCCAGAGAGTCCACCAATTATACGTAGGGGACTCCGTGGTCTCTTTCCCAGAATTGCAAACCAGAGCAACCCTAACCCCATCTGACTTTTTCAGATACCTCCAACTCCGAAACTACGCTACCCGAGCGACTGTAAAAAACGCCGCCAAAACCAGACCGACCTTTTTCGAACAAATCTGCCACACAGAGAAATACCAACGGGGCATGATCACCCAACTCTACTCCCACCTCTGTTCCACCACCAAGGAATGGGGCACTCTACATTACACTAATAAGTGGGAAATAAGTGACTTGGGCGAAACACTAGAGGGTATCGACTGGCAAGACATATGGGAGGCCAACTCAAAAACCTCTATATGCGTCACAATGCAAGAACAATCATATAAAACAATGCTCCGGTGGTACACCACACCAGTCCAATTGTACCATATGAAAAAGACACCCACAGACCTCTGCTGGCGGTACTGCGGAGCAAAAGGGACATACACTCACATGTGGTGGACCTGTCCCCAGGTTAGAACATTTTGGGAAGGCATCCAAACACTGTCATCCCAGATACTATCCAGACCTGTCAAACTAAACCCATAGATGTTCCTCCTGGCTAAACCCTATGATTCTGGTCCAGGCCAGAACAACAGCTGTATAACAAAATCACTCTAGCAGCCAGACGGGCTTTGGCCCAAACCTGGTTACGACCCACCACACCCCCCATGACCATAGTACTCAACAAAATTAAGGAATGTCACCTTATGGACAAAATGACAGCCCAAATTCGAGGCTCTATAAAGTCGTTCTCCAGGACGTGGGAGCCGTGGAAAAGCTACATTGACAAACAATAACGACACCCGGATCGACCAACGAACTAACACATAATACACCAAACAAGACGCCATCCTTAAACCCACCTGCGTACCCCCTTCCCCCTCCCCCTCTCCTCACCCCAACCCCCGCCTCTCTTTCTTCTAGGCCGAGACAACCGGTACCCCGGCCTAGTATCCACCACACTAAGCTACTGAAACATTACCTCAGTTAAACCCATTGTTACTTACTGTTATGTATGCAATTTCTTTTCTTGTTCTACAAAAAACGCTGACAGACGGCGGCTACACCACAAGTACAAATGGGACATATTAAGTATACTACCTTTCTCTGTACAAACTGCTCACTTTTGAACCATATACTGGCTTTTGCACAAGCCTAAATTCAGAAAATATGTCACATCCTCTGTCAACGCAAAAATAAAGAATTATAAAAAATAAATAAAAAAATGAATGTATTACCGTGTCTATAGGAGAGTAATGTACTGTACAGACCAAAAATAAGGGGAGGGCTGGGACTGCCTTATCTCTACTATTATTACCTGGCAGCACAGGTGGCTAAGTGTCAGGGTACCTGAAGTCTCTACCTCTGAGAGAGGTAGAGACTTAGAAGTTTATCCGTCCAGAAGGGCTGTTTCCTCCGTCCCTCGCGGTCCTTCCGGTCATTTACACGCCGGCCGCGAGGGATCCACTTCCTTTTGTAACACGACGCTCAGCAGTCGACGTCATGACGCCAACCCGGACCGACCTGTCACTCAGTTGTCTGGAAACTAATCAGGACTCGTCGGAGGCGTGTCTACTCTCCTGAGCCAGGGTATTTAACAGTGCTTCTTCCATTTGCTCATTGCCCTGTCGTGGTTCTAGCCTGTCTAGTCACTCAGTGCTCTTGTATTCCAGTTATCCTTTTGGTTCCGACCCGGCTTGTTTGTATTACTCTGCTTATCTCTGTTACCCTTTGACTCGGCTTGTTCCTCGCTTACCTGTCTTCTCGTTCCCTCGACCTCGGCTTGCCTTTGACCATTCTCTCTATCTCCGTACGTTAGTCCGGCCATTCTAAGGTCCGGTATACGTACCTCTCTACTGTCTGTACTCTGCGTGTTGGATCCCTGTCCCGATCCTGACACTAAGATAGCGATGTGGCACTCCCCACTGGAAGAAAGAAAATGGGTAGACTTAGAGTCACTCTTGATGGGAGCAGATCTACCGCAATATTTTATGTGGGTCCCGAAGGAACATAGACAACTACTGTGGATGAATTGCTCGGCGATCCTAAACTCACTCAGGATTTGGGACGCATCTATTTGGAAATATGCGCTTACATCCTCATCTTCACCATTTATGCCCTACTTAAGAAATAGAGCCTTCCCTCCAGGTATGAACGCCCAGGTCTTTAAACACCTAGAGAAAACAGGGTTACAGAGGATTTGCCAGGTGTTCGACGGAGGGCGGGTTATCCTATTGGACAAACTTAAATTGAGGAGACATCTCACCCCATTCTGACTTTTTTCGATACCTACAAATGAAAGATTTTGCAAAACAACCACACGTTAGAGAGGTAGCACATAAATCCTTAACATTCTTTGAGAGAATGTGCCTAAAGGAATTCACACACAAGGGGCTGATTACGTTGTTGTACGCTCACCTCTGCTCAGAGATGAAAGAATGGGGACAGCTGACATATATAGACCAGTGGGAGAGGGACTTAGGAGAAGAATTAGAGGGCATAAAATGGCATGAGATTTGGGAGGCCAGTAACATCTCATCTATATGTGTATCACAACAGGAGCAATCTTTCAAGATGCTTTTCAGATGGTACACCACACCAGTAAAACTATACAGGATGAACGAAGTACCAACCTATACGTGCTGGAGGTGGTGTGGCAACAGAGGCACTTATGTCCACATGTGGTGGGAATGCCCAAAGTTGATGGCTTACTGGGAGGCAGTACAGGATGTGGTAAGACAGGTGTTCCAGCGCACACCGGACCTAGACCCATGGATTTTCCTACTAAACAGATCGATAGAAGAGTGGACCAGAACTGAACAGAAACTCTTGCATAAAGTAACACTGGCGGTCCGCAGAGCAGTTGCGCAATATTGGCTCAGGCCTGAGTCCCCCTGGCTCACTGGTTATTAGTAAAATAAAAGGGGCCCATCTCATGGACGACTTAACAGCAAGAGTGAGGGGGACAACTAGGAGGTTTGACAAACTCTGGGGCCCTTGGGTGGCGTGTTTACTAGCGGACAAACTCCTGTGGACAACCAAGAGGGAACAGTCCCTAGCTAGTGGACTGGTAGCTAATCAAAAGCTTGCTGGGGAGAGAAGGGAGGGAGCGGCTGAGCCGCTGGGGGTGTGAATGGTGCCCCGTGGGCCTCCTCTTCTTGATAGCAATTAACTGAGGGCCTATGGGCTCGGAAATGTGGTTACATGTATGTTATGCACAGATGCCTTTGCTAAGTGTTGTATTGTATTATGAAGGTCTAGCTATTACTGGATTTGTATGTTATCACTGAATATGCTTTTGGTCACACTAAAAAATTGGAAGAAAAAAAAAAAAGGGACACTATAGGCACCCAGGCCACTTTATCTCTTTGAAGTGTCCTGGATGCACTTTCACTTCCCCCTTAATCCTGCAATGTAAACATTGGAATTCCAGAAAGCCACTAGAGGAGCTTCCTAAATTTTCAGAGTTTTCACAGCAGTGAAACTATTAGACCATCTCTTACTGTTTACCACACCCCTCTACAATCCCTGTCCCCCACTGCAACTCCCGTAGAGCCACTGTCACCTCAGTATAATCCCCTCTATAGCTCTTGACACCCCACTACAGCCTCTGTCACCAGACTATACCCACTAACCAGCCCACAATAGTTGCCATCATCCCACTACAACCTGTTTTCCTCTACTGTAGCCTCTATAACCCCAATATATCCACTATCCACCCCACAATAGTCCATAACCTCCCACTACAGCTCCAATTTCCACTCTATAGAACCTATTACTACACTACAACCTCCCCCCCACTATAGCCAATCTTTTCACCACTACTATCCTCCCCCTATGGCCCCTAACCCCCACCATAGCTGCTATCCACACACCATAGCCACTGCCCCCCACTATAGCACCTATCCTCCATTATAGCCCTAATCCATCGACTACAGTCCCCATTTTTACACTATATCTCCTATGAACCCACTATGACCACTATCAACCCATTACAGCCCCAGCAGTACAACATGCAGCCACCCCAGATATGCAGCCCCATAAGCAACATACAAGATCCAGTGCATTCGCTCATTCAACAGTAATTTCAAGTTTTACAAAATGTAATAGTTTTATTTAAAAATACTTTATCTAGGAAAAAAAACAATAGACATTAGGTTGGTGGAGTAGGACCTGCCAAAAATGGGGTACATTGACATTGTGGCAGGCTTATACAGTGTACGATCATATACTGTCTCTAACTAAACCCCATTATTATAATTTTGTGTGTGAAACATTTATTCACCTGACATTTTAATTTTATGCAAATATTCTAAGACATTTAATAAATATATGAATAAAGAAATGCCACTTCACTATTATTATTATTATTATTGACATTTATATAGCACCAACTTATTCTGCAGTTTGACAATATTATTAATGGGACTTTAACAACAAATGAGGCAAGATATTACAATTGTTGACAGGAGCAATTGGTTCATGAGGATCCTGCACACTAAGCCTACAATCTGTAGGAGGTGGGGTTAAAAATAACCCAAAACAATTTAAAGGGGATAGGGACCAAATTATATGATGGGAAACAAGCAGAATTGTAAGGTGAGTGTGAAGTAGAGAATGGACCCACTAATTAAAATGGGATTCCATAGGCTATTCTGAAGAGGTGGGTTTTAAATGACCTCTTTAAGAATTGAAGAGTAGGTAGGGGTGTGATGGGGGATGCAGGCTATTCCATAAGAATGGAGCTGCCTGTGAGAAATCCTGTAGGCACGAGTTAACAGTACAGGTACATGCAACAGACTGTAGAAGGTCAACAACAGCGCCGAGAATGGGTGTCCCTATGCTTTATAAATGTTGCAGGGGCTAGAATTGTTGATAGATTTGTAGATAATAGTTCTTGCATGTGAAAGGGTCACATGTGAGCAATGTTTTTAAAGTGGAATTGGCATGATTTGATGAAAGACTGGATATAAATCCAGAATCAAAGATAACACAAAAGCATCAAGCCTGCATGGAAGATAAGAAGCTCAGTTTTTGACAGAATGGGTTTTAGAAAACAAGGGAACATGCAATCAGAGAAAAAAAAGAGAGGCAACTAGAGACTCGTTTTAGGAAAGAGGTAGAGAGATCAGGGGAGGGGAGGTATAACTGGGTATATCATCAACCTTATTTATCCAAAATAATTAATACACTTGCCAAGAAAGGCAGTATAGAGAAAAAAACAAAAGGGCACCAAGGACAGAGCCTTAGGGGACTCCAACCGAGACAGTATGAGGGGAGGATGTGTTACCAGAAAAGAAGATACGGGAGGATTGTTGGGAGAGATAGGACAAGCTCCCAACATACTGTTGCCCAAGACTTTCCTCCTTCCTGGAATGATTACATTCCTCAACACAATGTTTATCTTGTGTTGCATATGACAGTTTGTAAATAAACTGTCTTTTGGTAATTTGTGTCTCTAACAAAAACTCAAGTAAACATTGAACTAAATTTCACATTTAGTACCTTTGCATACCTTTCCTCCCTGTTGATCATACATGTAGCCCCAGGCAAAATGCAAGCATTTTTGTGGATACCATTACTAGAAAAGAGGAAACTTATTGATAAATATCTTTATTGTCAAGCATAGCACATATATGCCCAAGACTGTAGTAAACACCAATACCAGTGTCAAAATGTTCAGAAATTTAATCTATCAATGGAAATCCCCTGTTCCATCCTGAGTATGGGGGTTGGAACGTCCACCAGTGGAAGCTGAAGGATCCTAAATTCCTTAAATATGACTAGTACTATTACGGTATGTAGAATAATTGGTAATATTCAAATTTGATTATGCTGGTCCTATGTGTAATGTTTTTGTATTTAATGTTTTGTTATTGCTAGATATAATGGCAACAAATCTTTTATTGCCTTTTACATCTGAGCAGTCACAGATAATACATCATGAAGTCTAGTATTTTTTTAGCCATTCAGAAAAGGCAAATTGATATCATTTGGCTCACTGTTAAAATCAACCAAGTCTCATCTTAAATTTAATAATTCAGCTATTCACATACAGCCAAATTATAAACCAATGACAACCAAATCCTTTTTGTTCATTTTAACCAATTTCCCTGATACTGACGTAGGAAATTGCACTATTAACCCTAAGCCCCCAAAGTCATGTCACCCTAGTGTTTCCCAAATCCACGGTTACCTTATAACAATACTTTATATTCTTACCAAACCCTAATTTTAGATTCGGGAGGCTTTTTTTCATGAACTAATAAAATGTTTATGCTATTTGTTTGCCGTTTTGTTGCAGTTCTGTTTGGGTGGAGCTATCTCCAAATTAATTTCAGTGATACAATGAGATAAGTTTGTAATTAGCAGGTAACCATAAGGTTCAAATATAAAAAGATATGGAAGGGCTGCGCCAAATAAGAGAAGAGTAGATAGTCCAGTAATTGCTAGGGTGTATTGCTAGTATTGCTAGGGTGCCAATAGATGGTCTAGGATACTTGATAGAGTTCCTCTGTGGATGCGTCTAGTGTAGACCGTTCCGTATATGTAAATACAAGAGAGGTAGAGGCGACTAATGGTATAGTAGGAAAGTTCAGGGTGTGATAGGTAACAAAATGTAGAGAACTCACATTCAAGAGAGCTATGGCCAGCTCTGGTGTGGTTTGCGTACAGCGGTATAATCCCCGCTTATGGGATATGTAGGGAGGGGGTCTCCGTCAACACCGTCTGGTAGTCCAGAACTCGGAAAAGAAAGACAGAAAGCGACAATAGTGCTCTCAATTTTGATGTGGTTCAGTGTGCTACTATACCATTAGTCGCCTCTACCTCTCTTGTATTTACATATACGGAACGGTCTACACTAGACGCATCCACAGAGGAACTCTATCAAGTATCCTAGACCATCTATTGGCACCCTAGCAATACTTTACTGGACTATCTACCCTTATTTGGCGCAGCCCTTCCATATCTTTTTATATCTATCCACCGAAGGACCCGAGGGGTTTTCCTTCATTTGGGTTGCTGCCTACCTTGACTAATTTTGTGATTACTAGCGCTGAATTCTTTTTGTGTTTAACCATAAGGTTCAATTGGTTTCAATTTGGCTGATATTGACTATCAACCTCAGGAATGCTGTCAGCCACATTGAAGAGAATTGAGTAAAAGTAACTGAAACTGCTATATTCTGCATTGAGATCTTTGTTTGCTATATGAAATAACTACAGAACATTATAATTAATGCAGTGATTTTATAATATGTGAATGGGTAAACAAAGAACGTGGCAATGTAGAAATCAAATATATGTTTTACTGTATTTAGGCAGTGAGAAGGAGGTAATAGATTATTTCCGAGAGACTGTGGATCTCACAACTGTAGAACTATTTGTTGTTCTCTCTGACTTGGGTTAAGGTGGAGTTTGCACAGCATTAAATCTATCAGTAGACACTACTAATGATTCACTGTGCAATTTCTGTCAATTAATACATGTTTTAAGAGACTTTGCTTGCTGAGTAAGGATGTGGCTGCCTTGCCACCTTTGGTCTGTAACAAATTAGCCCTGAGGCAATCGTACATCACTTTAGTGTCTGCTTAGCAGGAAGTCATCTGCATATTATAAGATAATTACCAGCAGAGGATTGACTGATAATGGCCTGGCTGATAAGTTCCAATTTACGTATTGCACTTTTGTTGCTGCAGCTTTCTATATGATGAGTTCCCTAGTACGTTCTCAGAATAGCTAAATCCTTATTTGTTAGTAATACACAAGCTAAATAGCAATTTTCCGAGAAGCTCATCTACACTAATCTCATTAGCTATAGAATCCATTATAGCTGCAACTAGTTACACTAACCAACTGCTTATTTGTGGAAACAGCAGTTGGTTAGTATGTCCTTGGAACAAGTGTGTGCGGTCAATCACGTCAAAGTCTGAGCTCTAATAGGATTGCAGTTACTAATGATGTTAGCATACACACAGTCCCACTTAACAACTCTCTTTGTCTATGCACTGATATTGTATCTTATTTATTCCGCTTACAAATTACCCTCAATGTACAGTTTTAAGTTTAGTCACAAAGAGACAGAAAGGTGTGTGACACTTATTTTGGCAAAACTATATACAGGATGGCTCATAAGTCCCTACCCATCCAGCACACAGATACACTGGATACATAAGATATATGGATTGGTAGGGACTTATGGGCCACCCTGTACATAAAAGTACAATACCCTGAGGTGATCCTTCTTGCAGAATACAGGTCTAGCTTCAGAATAAATAAAAGTGACTGGGGACCAGTCACGGCAGCGCAACTTCGAACAATGCTTACTGAGCTGTGCACCAACATAGCAGGGGACATGGCACGCTTCTAGAAAGCTGTGAAAGAGTGGCATCTCAAGGACTGGAGGAACAAAAGTGTCGACAGCAACAAGCTGATGATAAAATAGATGCCCTGGAAGACCACAGAAGGCGGTACAATCTGAAGATCCGGGGAATTCCGGAATCAGTGACTATGGAGGACTTACCTCATTTTATCCAGAGATTTCTGGCCGCCCTTCTCCCACCTAAACACGCCAAAGCGGTTAAACTTGACGGCATGTTTCGCCTCCCAAAGCCAGCAGGTGCACCACCTTCAGCAACACCTGACCTAATCATCAGGCTCCAGTCCCTGCAAGACAAGGCACTGCTTCAAGTGGCAGTACGAGGAAAAACACCAATTTTGTTTGAGGGAACCTTGCTACTGATATTCCCGGTCCTCACCAGAAATACTCTAGCCTGGCGTCGGACCCTGAGACCCCTGCTGCAACAACTGTGGGACAGAGAGGTTCCTTACCAATGGAGTTTGCCATGAGCACTCCTGTACACCATACAGGGCATGACTGTCAGGGTACCTGAGGCCTCTACCTCTAAGGGAGGTAGAGACTTGGTGGTGTATCCGTCCAGGCGAGCTGTTTCCTCCGTTCCTCGCGGTTCATCCAGTCACTTAAACACCGGCCGCGAGGAATCCACGTCCTTTTCTAGCAGGACGCTCAATACGTGACGTCATGACGCTAGCACGAGCAATCTGTCACTCAAGTGTCCGATATCCAATCGGTACTTGTCAGAGGCGTGATTTCCATCCAGAGCCAGGGTATTTAAGCTTACTCCTTACTTCAGCTCATTGCCCTGTCGTGGTTCTAGCTTGTCTAGTCACTCAGTGCTCTGGTATTCTAGTTTGCTCTATTGGTTTTGACTCGGCTCGTTGTACTACCCTGTTTCTCTGTTATCCCTTGACCCGGCTTGTCTCTCGCTTATCTGTCTTCTCGTTCCCTCGACCTCGGCTTGCCTCTGACTATTCTTTACTCTCGGTACGTTAGTCCGGCCATTCTAAGGCCCGGTATACGTACCTTTCCACTCTTTGTACTCTGCGTGTTGGATCCCTGTCCCGATCCTGACATTACGACAGGGCCAATGGATCCTGCAGGTACAAACAGTCAGCTTGGTTCTTCGGATCCCAGGTTTGACGCCATGGAACATAGGATGGATCAGATGGCTTTGGCACTTTTGTCTCGTGCTAGTAATCCACCTGAGGAGACACGTACTCCTTCTATCTCTCCTGCAGTCTCAGGTCTAGAGGTAGCCACTGTAGGTGCTTCTTCCCGTATTACCCCACCAGTACGTTATGGCGGGTCACCGGAGAAGTGTCGTGGCTTTCTAAACCAAATTAGCATCCATTTCGAACTACAACCCCGCTCTTATCCTACAGATAGAGCAAAGGTTGGATTTATTATTACTCTGCTCATTGAAAAAGCTTTGAGATGGGCCAATCCTTTATGGGAGAATGATAATCCACTCGTCTATAATTATAATGCCTTTGTAGCTGCGTTTAGAAGAACTTTTGACCCTCCTGGCAGAAAGGTCAATGCAGCTAGATTAATGTTGCGCCTTAAACAGGATAATCGAACACTTGTGGATTATGCACTAGAGTTCAGATCCTTGGCGGCAGAAGTTAAGTGGAACGAACAGGCTTATATAGATGTGTTTCTGAATGGGTTATCAGATGTAATTCTTGACGAGGTCGCTACTAGAGAACTCCCTGAAAATTTGGAGGATTTAATTTCTTTTATATCTCGTATTGATGAACGCTTAAGAGAGAGGCAGAACACTCGAGATAGGACCCGTAGACCCTCCTTTAAACTAGCGCCTACCTTTCAAATCTCTGAGTTCGAAGACTTACGTATTCCTGAACCTATGCAGATAGGCAGTACTCATCTCACTGAAAGGGAGAGACAGTACAGGAGAAGGGAGGGTTTATGTATGTATTGTGGAGTCAGGGGTCATTTACGCCTAAATTGTTCCAATCGTTCGGGAAACGCTCGCACCTAAGTTCCTCTAGAGGACAGGCCTTGGGTGTTTCTACTTTGTCCTCTATTCACAACTACAAGGAGCTCAGGCTTGTGTTACCCGTTTCTTTAAAGTGGGAGAAGGGAGTAGTTAAGACTATGGCACTAATCGATTCTGGAGCTGCTGAGAGCTTTATAGATCAGGGTTTTGCTGCCAAGCATGCTATTCCATCCCAGTTAAAAGAGACACCTCTGGCTGTTGAGGCCATCGATGGTAGACCGTTACTTGAGCCTGTTATTTTTCATGAGACCATACCGATTAACTTGACTGTTGGCATCCTGCATAAAGAGGATATATCCTTGATGCTCATTTCTTCTCCGTCTATTCCCATAGTTCTGGGGTACTCCTGGCTGAGGAGACACAACCCTATTATTAATTGGGAATCAGGGGAGATAGTTTCATGGGGAGAGAATTGTCAAGAAAAATGCTTGCGGAAGGTCTTACCTCTTGGATTAACTAATACATCGAATACCTCTGACAATCCTACAGAGACACAAATCCCGCCTCAGTATCTAGATTTAAAGGCAGTATTTGACAAAAAGAAAGCCGATACCTTACCCCCACACAGGTCCTTTGATTGCAAAATTAACCTACTCCCTGGTACCATGCCTCCCAGAGGTCATGTATACCCATTATCTATAAAGGAGAACTCAGTCCTAGAGGAATATATTCACGAGAATTTAGACAAGGGATTCATCAGGAGGTCCTCCTCCCCTGCCGGGGCTGGATTTTTTTTTGTTAAAAAGAAAGATGGTTCTTTGAGACCTTGTATTGATTATCGAGGCTTGAATAAGATAACCATTAAAAATGCCTACCCGATTCCCTTGATCACCGAACTCTTCGATCGTTTGAAGGGCTCTACTATTTTCACCAAGTTAGACCTCAGAGGGGCATATAACTTGGTGAGAATCCAGCAGGGACATGAGTGGATGACGGCATTCAATACTCGATATGGCCACTATGAATATACTGTCATGCCTTTTGGGTTATGCAATGCGCCAGCAGTATTCCAAGATCTGATTAATGAGGTTCTTAGGGAATTTCAGCAAGAGTGCGTCATTGTATACCTAGATGATATACTCATTCATTCTAGTGACATTGAGATTCATCACAAACAAGTCAGGAGGGTTTTGCACAAGCTTCTCCAGCATGGCTTGTACTGCAAGTTGGAGAAATGTAGCTTTGATCAAACCCAGGTAACCTTTCTCGGCTATGTGATCTCTGGGGAGGGATTTAAGATGGATCCGGATAAGCTCCAATCCATTCTAGAGTGGCCTTTACCCACAGGTCTTAAAGCCATACAGAGATTTATTGGTTTTTCCAATTATTATAGGCGCTTTATTAAGGGCTATTCTTCCATTATTGCACCTATCACTAACATGACCAAACAGGGGGCTGACACTAAGAATTGGACTACTGAAGCTCTCCTTGCGTTCAAGACTCTCAAGGAGCTTTTCGCTTCCGCTCCAATTTTAGTTCACCCTGACACTTCTCTGCCATTTTTGCTCGAGGTAGACGCATCAGAGACTGGTTTAGGTGCTGTTCTATCTCAAAGGTTGGGTGTTGATAAGCCATTACATCCATGTGGATTTTTCTCTAAAAAATTGACCGGTACTGAAAGCAGGTATGACATTGGTGACAGAGAATTACTAGCGGTTATCAAGGCTTTGAAACAATGGAGACATTTATTGGAAGGTACATTACATCCTGTTACCATCCTGACAGACCACAAAAACTTGTCCTATATCGGAGAGGCCAAGCGTCTGTCCTCCAGGCAGGCTCGTTGGTCGTTGTTTCTTACCCATTTCAATTACGTTCTGACTTACAGACCTGGGTCAAAGAATTCTAAAGCCGATGCGCTATCTCGCCAATATGAACCCTCTGCTTCAGTTGAACCACTTTTGTCTTCCATTGTACCCAAATGCAATATTATTGCTAATACCAGTCTCAAAATTCATTCCCCGCTACTTGACCAGATCTTGAAGTCACAACATCTAGCTCCCGGAAACACTCCTGAGGGAAGAAACTTTGTTCCTCCTGAACTTCAACTGGAGCTCTTACAGTGTTTTCATGAAAGTAAAATAGCTGGTCATCCTGGTATTCGCAAGACGTACTCTCTGATATCCAAGGATTTCTGGTGGCCTTCACTTCGTAAGGATATTGAGGAGTTCGTCGCAGCTTGTGAGACTTGTGCCAAGACTAAACTATCTCATGCATCCCCATGTGGCCTGTTACATCCCTTGGACATTCCTGAGAAACCTTGGTCCTGTTTGTCCATTGACTTTATCGTTGATTTGCCTGCTTCCAAAAGACAGACTGTTATCCTCACGGTGGTGGATAGATTTACTAAGATGGCCCATTTCGTGCCTTTACCTAAACTTCCGACTTCTCCTGAATTGGCGGAGATTTTTGCGAGAGAAGTTTTTCGCCTACATGGGATTCCTTCAGAGATTGTTTCTGATAGAGGTTCTCAATTTGTCTCACGTTTCTGGAGATCCTTTTGTTCTCAAATGGGCATCAAATTGAACTTTTCCTCTGCCTATCACCCTCAGTCTAACGGAGCTGCTGAACGTACTAATCAAAAGATCGAACAGTATCTGCGTTGCTTTGTTTCCGAACACCAGGACGATTGGGTCGGTCTGATTCCTTGGGCGGAGTTCGCACACAATAACCTTGTTTGCGATTCAACTCGCTCTAGCCCTTTCTTCATGAACTATGGCTTTCATCCTTCGATTTTTCCTTCGGTTTCCTCTTCTCAGGGGATACCGTCGGTTGATGATCATGTCGCCAACCTGAAGAAACTATGGGATCAGACTCGACAAATTCTATTACATAGTTCCTCGCTGTTCAAGAAACACGCTGACAAACATAGAAGAGCGGCTCCTGTTTTTGTTCCTGGGGATAGGGTATGGTTAAGTACTAAGAATATTCGCCTGAAAGTTCCGTCCATGAAATTTGCTCCTCGCTACATAGGCCCTTACAGGGTTCTCACTCGTATCAATCCGGTTGCGTATCGCCTTGCTCTGCCACCTGCCTTACGCATTCCTAACTCTTTTCATGTCTCCTTGTTGAAACCCCTCATTTGCAACAAATTCTCCTCTAAGGTCTCCTCGCCTCGTCCTGTTCAGGTGGAGGGTCGGGAGGAGTACGAGGTCAGCTCCATCATTGACTCCAGAATTTCAAGGGGAAAATTGCAATATCTGGTCAACTGGAGGGGATATGGTCCTGAGGAGAGGAGTTGGGTACCTCAGGAGGACGTCCATGCTTCTCGCCTTCGCAGAGCATTTCACCTTCGCTTCCCATCTCGCCCCGGTTCATTCCGCCCGGTGGGCGTATCTGAGAGGGGGGGTACTGTCAGGGTACCTGAGGCCTCTACCTCTAAGGGAGGTAGAGACTTGGTGGTGTATCCGTCCAGGCGAGCTGTTTCCTCCGTTCCTCGCGGTTCATCCAGTCACTTAAACACCGGCCGCGAGGAATCCACGTCCTTTTCTAGCAGGACGCTCAATACGTGACGTCATGACGCTAGCACGAGCAATCTGTCACTCAAGTGTCCGATATCCAATCGGTACTTGTCAGAGGCGTGATTTCCATCCAGAGCCAGGGTATTTAAGCTTACTCCTTACTTCAGCTCATTGCCCTGTCGTGGTTCTAGCTTGTCTAGTCACTCAGTGCTCTGGTATTCTAGTTTGCTCTATTGGTTTTGACTCGGCTCGTTGTACTACCCTGTTTCTCTGTTATCCCTTGACCCGGCTTGTCTCTCGCTTATCTGTCTTCTCGTTCCCTCGACCTCGGCTTGCCTCTGACTATTCTTTACTCTCGGTACGTTAGTCCGGCCATTCTAAGGCCCGGTATACGTACCTTTCCACTCTTTGTACTCTGCGTGTTGGATCCCTGTCCCGATCCTGACAATGACCCACAGAGCCGGAACATACCAGGCACTGGAAGACCACATGTCTCGTCTGGACCCAGCGACGAACCTTGAATTCACGCCTCGAGCACCAAGACCTCCCAACCTACCAGCGCTGTGACCTAGATGTGTCCGGAGACCTTTGGGGATAACCAAACACCAGCCACAAGGGTCCCTGCATGCTCAGAGACTTACCTACAATTTCTACCGAACAGCTTAACAAATCTTTTACTGTTATAAATGTTATGGATTTCTTTCTTTCTTGTTTTTAGTTACGACACTCTCGCCTCTACGTGACACCTCTTCACCTTACATGACCTAGGGTAAATGGGGATGCCTCCTGGTTTTAAACTTCCCTCGGCTCAGGTCACTCACCTGCTCCTGCGGGCATTTGGCTAAATTGATCTATCTTATTACATGCACATGCGGCAAACAAAATATTGGCAAGACTAGAAGAAGAATTCTGCAGCATATAAGATCTATCACTAACCAAAGTACTCTCACCCCACTGGCCAAGCATGTAATTAATTTTCATGACAGATATACTAAACATACTAAACATCTAATTTTTCAAGCAATAGAAAAATTATTACCTAACCCTAGAAAAGGCAATTTCAACAAACAACTGCTACAAAAATGATCACAATGGATATATAGATTCCAAACCCTGTCACCCTCAGGCTTAAACAAGGAATTTAATTACACCTCTTTTATCCATAAATAATGATTAACCATAAACAGTTTGTGACACCGCATTCACTTTTCTTCTTTCTTCTTTCTTGCATTTACCTAATTATTTAATATTATTGGGATCATAAATATCTAACATTAAATCTACTAGAATAGTTTCCTTTGGATGGGTCATATGCTCATTCCACTATATATCTGTGTGTCCTCCACTCCTCACCGGTGGGCTTCCGAAATATTCTTCAGTGACTAAATGGTCACCCCACAACTCTGGAAATGGGCAATGTACTGTAATTAGCACATTTAGTAATTAGCACAGCTTTAATATATCCAGTGATCAGAGATCTTGATATTTATATATTGCAGAGGGCAGAAATCTAATATATCTTTAAATTGTTTAATGTGTGCATCCTTTCATTTAGTCCTCCCTCCAACATAACTGGGAACATGCCCTACTATAATATATTTAACATTATTGTACTTCGCTACACTGTCAGACCTGTATGAATTCTATGTTTGTTCTAGTGCAGGGATAGGCAACATTTGGCACTGCAGATGTTGTGGACTACATCCCCCATAATGCTCTTACACCTGCAATGCTGGCAAAGCATCATGGGAGGTGTAGTCCAAAACATCTGGAGTGACGAAGGTTGCTTATGCCTAATCTAGTGTATGTGTAGCCTGTAAACTACACAACTCTTCCATATGAGCCACACGGTCTGTAGTTTCCTGTAAACCTACAGTTTATTTTATGCAGTGCCTGTTACAAATACTGAAGTGAACCAAAGAAACAATAGAAACATTAATAGCTATTTTTTTCATTTTCTTTCTGTTACAGTGGTAATGTCAGTGAGTAATGTTGTTTGCCCATCCCTTAGTAAAATATAGAAATAAAAAGTGACAAAGACCATATCATTAGTCTTAGAGAGTAAAGGGGTGTGGGCCAGGTCATAGATCTTTGTCTTAAGCCATGAATTCTATTTTGTTCTTTAAATGTTTAAATAGGTATTGAAATGAGAATGCATTTCTCTTGCTCAAGAAAAGCAATAAAGATATGGGTGATGGCTGAATACACGAAGACAAATGATGAATAATGAATTAGTATGAGTGATCCTTTTATGTTTATACTTGAATATAGAATTTCCATTTCTACCATGGAATGCATGGTCTTGAATGCAGCTGGTTGCTACAGATATATTGGACTTTATTCACTAAACTCTGACTAATGGTGAATTAAAATTTAGATTGTAACGTTTAGGTTAAACCAGCTAATCTGTGACAATAGCCGAGTCGGAGAATTGTTCTAGATCAGCTATTTCCCCCTGTATTATGCTATTCAGATTTCAATCCACTATAAATGAAAAAAACCTCTTCTATTATTATCTGTCTGAAAACATCTCAATGTCACCCCAACCTACCTACGAATACTCCAGAAGGTCATTGTATTACACAAGATAAAGATTGTGCGTAATAGAATTGTTCAAGAACAAACAAAAGTTTGTTCTAAAACCATTTTTATATTTTGCATTTTATATTTTCCATATAATTCTTATACTGAAGAGGTATTGTATTCTTATTTGTATATTCAGTATACATTTTGTAACATTTTTGCCTTGCATTGGGAAATCATTTCGAAGCTTACCCTAACAGTAATCCCACACAAATGGTTTCAAACATGTTTTATCATGTTTGTTACATTGCAGACGGATTCTATACTATCATTTCACACCCATCTAGTCCATAACTGAAATGCCGGTCAGGCAGCTGCTAAAGGAGCCATCCATGTGCACTGTTTGAAGAGACCTGATTCCTACTTGTTTATGATGTCACCCATAAGGTGGTAGTGCCATAGAAAATGCCCATGCATTGTATTGATATTTTCTAGATCCCCTTTTCTTCTCATGGGCACTTTGGGCATACAACATCATAAACTTCCTAAACGAGTTTGAAGAACCTTTAGATTCTGAGATTTTATCTGATATAGGTATGCCCCTCCTCGTACCCTCTGCTCTGCCCGTGACCACCTCCTGACCGCTGCTCGCAGCCGTACAGCCAACTCGCGCTTGCAGGACCTCTCGCGGGCGGCTCCTCTCCTATGGAATAGCTTGCTTACTGCCATCAGACTCTCCCCTAGTCTCCAATCATTTAAGAAAGGCCTTAAAACCCAGGAAAGCTTATGGCCTCCCAGACTAATCTCTACCTTACATACCTGTCTCTTGCTCTCTCCTATGGGAAAGTGCTTTGATCTCACCCACCCTACTTGATATTTCCTGTCCTAATGTTTCTAATACCCCACCTCCTATAGTCTGTAAGCTAGTTTGAGCAGGGTCCTCTCCAACCTATTGTTCCTGTAAGTTTTCTTGTAATTGTCCTATTTATTGTTACATCCCCCCTCTCAAAAGATTGTAAAGCGCTACGGAATCTGTTGGCGCTATATAAATGATAATAATAATAATAAAATGTTTGCTGTCATTTTTTTTTTTTATATAGAAAAGTATTTATTATTTATTTATTTATTTATAAAATATTTTACCGGGAAAGATACATTGAGATTTCTCTCGTTTTCAAGTATGTCCTGGGTCCACAAAACATTGCATTGATACAATCGGGTACAATAAAATACAAAAACAATATTAATACACAATATATACAAACTTTAACATAGAACAGGTAGGAAATATATAATCAACCATGACACGAGCATTCTGTTTTGGGGTAAGCTATGTTTTTTGGTATTTTTTTAAAATAATTCTTTACTAGATGCTCCATAT